>NW_024737509.1:0-32855 GCF_018991925.1 Homarus americanus
TAATAATCCTTATAAACTATGTTAAGGAACTGTGGTGTAATTTTCTCTGAACGGTTTATTATAAGTTTTATGCCATTAAAGAAGTTTTATCAAAGAGCGGCGTAATGAACCACAGACGTATTACCATTAAGTCCTAAGTAACTTAAAACATGACTAATATCCTATGAACATGTAGTATTATATGATTACAATTTAACATAATATATTATGAATGCTGTTATAATATCTTAAGTGTGTTACAAACATGGCTGCTCATATATGCCATCCTGTCTTAAGCAAAGAAGAGATTGCAGTAGGTAAAATTAATTGCTAAAGACAAATACTGGAAATTAAACATATACATATTACCATTATCTGAAAAGCTTAGAACCACCGTTTTATATTTATTAAAAGTGTGTAGTGTTATACATCATGTGTATACAAGTCACAAGTTATTATTTACGACATTGCTTCAGTCCTCGTCATCAGAGGCTTCTGTGTACAACAGATTCCTTCACCTTGTTTAGGCATTTCTCATCATCTGCTTGACAGTTACACATCTCGGTGCTTGTCATGCTATTCTTTCTGATTCTTTCTGTATGAACATGACAATGATCCACATTTCCTGACGCCACATCCACATTTAACAAGTTCTGTGATTGCTTCTGGAGCTGGTGGTTGGTCTGATATTACTAGTATGAAACAGTCATTGTCAATCTTACTGCCATGCTCTAATTGTGAAATCATTTCACTGTCTGCATCACAAGACCACAGAAGAGCTTGATACCTTCCTCTCAATATATGATACTTTAGAGTTGCTGCAGTCGCTGGTAGTTCTCCAGCTTCTGCCTGCGTTATCTTGAAGAGATGCCATCTAAGTTTTGACAGTTTAGTGAGAGTCATTCGTGGTCAGTAGAGCTTAAATACAAATTCCTCTAGACCAATATACATGTCTGCTGGAGGGCATTTGGTCTACTCAGCATCTTGAATGCATCTAGGACTTTTGTGTTAGATTTCATCAAAGTGCTCCAACATGCTTTTTTTCCTTTGCCAACAAATTTTCCAATGCAGTCAGATCCTGTGAAGGCATGGAAACCTGTAAGGCTCTCTGCCCAATGTGTCGTCGCTCACCAGTTCCTGTTATCATACTTGTATTTTCTCCAAGTTGAGGCTGCTTTAATATGCCAAACACATCAGTGTCTGGTGACTTGATATGTACAGTGCTGCCCTTCTGTGATGCATATACTGTATGTCCTGCTTAAGTTCTATAACTTGTGATAGCAATTTGATGGTTGAAGTCTTATTTGCTGCTTTCCACGACAGTAGATTAACCTTGGACAGCTTTTTCCAGATGCTCAATGGACCAACAATACGTTCCTTGACAAAATTTTCATAATTTTGTCTTCCAACTTCACATGCACATAGATTGTCATATTTTCTGGCATTACAGCTCCAGTTACCAAGTTTATAAGAGCATCATTTTCCTGGGATTACAGTCGCCAATAACATTGTGTAGCTTCTGTACATCAGCATATTGACAGCTGACAATAGCTGTAGAGAGCTCATGGTGTTCTGTTCTTTTGTAATCTTTATGAGTGTGATATTTTATGTAATGAACTTAATTTGAAAACCCAAATGGTAGTATATGATCTTTTATCACCTTAGACACTCTGTGCGTCATGCCTCTCAAGTGATTTTTTTCCTCTCTTACTTCTCTGGACAAATACGACCTTTATCCCATCAGAAAAAATATCACCATATATTTTCTTAATCTACAGGTGCCAAGGTTTAAAATGACGGATGGTGTTAAAAATTAACCTGAAATTTTTACGTGACCACATAATGTCTTGTTGGGTTTCTGAGAGAACTTCACGGCTAAATAGCGCCTCTGTATTGATAGCCGGTACATGTCGTAATATCCACCGCTCATAGTTAAATCTTTATGTCCGTTTATTTTGTCCTAATTTAAGTATCAAAGAGTGTTTTCATTTTTAAGTATCATAAGTATCTTTTTTCCCCACTCCTAAGTATCTAAGTATGATTTATTTTCATTTTTAAGTAACTAACCATATTTTTGTTTTCATTATAAAATGTGATTGATATAGACAACAGAAGTAAATATCAGCTGGAGGTCGTAAACGAAGCTGATGTGAAGTATTTTGACTCACTGTTCCCACGAACTAATTGCTTCTCTGGTTTATACCGAAGAAATAAAAGCGTCAACGAACCATCCGATTCAAATGTGTCTTAGGCGATACAGGGTGTTTATGCGTCACTCTGACACCAAGAATGACTTTGTGTACTGTGGTGAAGCTGAGGGTAGGATAGGGTTGGGTTGGGTTGGGATGGGTTAGGATTACGCATGTGTGGGTATATTCTGTCGCATTTTATAGGTATCTTGCGTCTTTCTCTTTATTCCTTCTTTATCATGAGTATCTGTGCCTATTAATACACCACCTCGCAGGATAGTGGAAGAGGAATGGATAGTAACGAGATAATATCCTTCTTACATATACCTTAGCTTGATTACAGGTAACACCAGGTAGAAGTTACATGACTCTTAAGAGTTTTCCTCGACTTGGCTGATTCAACTGTAAGACTTGCTGTATTTATCCTTATTAAAATCCTCCACCTGTAAGACCCTCCACCTGTAAGACTCTCCACCTGTAAGACCCTCCACTTGTAAGACTCTCCACTTGTAAGACTCTCCACTTGTAAGACTCTCCACTTGTAAAACCCTTTAGGGATTTGAAATACCTTCTCGTCTTGGCTCCACTAGTACTGTACACACCCTCTCTAGCCTTAGTTTACAGTAATGTTGTAGTATATAGTGAAGACTCACAGCTCATGGGTTAGAAAAGCAAAAGATGCTTGTTTTATTTATTTATTCATTTATTTATAGCTTATTTTAGAATCCCCGAAAGTTAGAACAAAATGGCTGACGGGACTCACAAGCGGGCCGTGTTTACAGTATGGACCAAGAATAAAAAATAAATGAAAAATAAAATAAATAAATCGTAAATTGGTGCATTGTTTCTCCAGGGGTAATTATAGAAGTACAAATGTTCTCCAGCAGTGGGTAACGATCATAGTCACGTATAGAGCTTCCGACGCAGGTAGATTGATATAGATGCATTACCTGGAGTTAGTGGGTTACAGGGGCTTCTTACACGATAATATTAAAGGTGATTTTTCCTTCTGTTTGTGGCACTTGAGGTGTTTAGGTTAGGTTTAATTAAAATGGTTTAGTTATAATAGTTATATTACGATAAGTTAAGTTGAATTTAGAACTTTTGATTTGCATATATCGTGTTTTAGAAGGATTTGTTAGCTAATAAGTTTAATTTGGATACGTTTAGTTTAATTTAGATCATTTGATTTTACAAGGTCGTATTATAATGACTGGGAACCATATAGAAACCTGTTAGAGAAGTAAATATTTCTACGGCGGTGAATGAGTAAGTCAATAAGTGGTGTATAGAGCTGCTGACGCAACTTAAACGGTGTATACTGTACATTATATGTTATCAGAGCTTTCCTGTTGTACGTAACCGCCTCCGTCAAAGTGTCTTACTGGCTCATGTGAAGATTAGCCTCTAGTTTATTTAACCTCAAGATTAACTACACTGGCACTGCCTGACCTGACCTGACCTGACCTGACCTGACCTGACCTGACCTACCCTACCCTACCCTATACCCTACCCTAACCTAACCTAACTTAATCTAACCTAACTTAACTTCCTAGGTAGCGTTAGGTTAATCATTATTTGAAATAAGCTGGGAGGGTTAATCTTCAGGTAATATATCTTAATTAACAATTTTGGTCAGGTGAGGCCTTCCTTACCTTACTCGAGAGCAGGAGGAGGAGGACTTGCTAACGTCTACAGATCATCGTCAACCAAGGCAGATATTGAATACCTTTTGTTTACCTTCGTGGCTTAACAACACATCTTAACACCATAAGACTATTCGCCTCAATGCAATAATACAGTAATTGATTATTGTATTCTAATAAAATTTACGGTGTATCTTGTGAACCAGATTTATTGTTTGACCTTAGTGAATGAGAAACTGGTTGAGGTGTATTGTGGTAAACATCCTTAAGAGCAGCTCTGTGTGTTCTTACGACCTCAAAGTAACACAAAAGGTAGCCAATATCTACCCTTGATCAGTCACTTTATGTAGATGTCAATTGTGTCATTTTTCTAGACTTAGTGCCCCCTGGAGGAGAAAGTAAATACAATGTTGATTTATTTTGGTCACAACACACGCTAGTAGATTATTTTTCCTATTTAACTAAATAATTAACACTATGAAGCTAACTAATTATATAACTCAAAGATGGTAACCAATATGGCGTCGATATTGTTCACATACTCTATGATTAATAGATGTATTGTCTGTTTAATTTTAGGGAAGAATTTAATTTATAAACTTTTGAGAATCTGGATACAGGAGTTTTGTCTTTGCGCGCGCGTGTGTGTGTGTGTGTGTGTGTGTGTGTGGTGATGATGATGATGACGGATACTTTCCTCTGCAGTGAAAAAAATATCTTGACATTGCAAAGTTTAACTGTAAGCCGAAGGAACGTTTGTAATGTGACTTATTATGTGAAATTGTAACTTGAAATTCTTTGTGAAAAAATATTTCCCTATAAAGTTTGGCAGTAAATGAAGTATTACATCAAGGTGTAACTTGTAGTTCCTTGTGGAGTAAATTACCTAAGTGGACGATACAGCTACTCCAGGGTGTAAGACCTAGAGTAGAAAGTCTTAAGACCTTACCTGAGGTTGAAAGACTCTTATAGTGGAACGTCTTAGGTATTGAAACTTTAATTACAGTAAATAAAATATAATCTACCTAAACATTCCTTCACCTGGCGACAACTAATGATACAGGTGGTGTAATAGCTCTTTAAAATTCCTCCGTTTGATATAATAATGACCACACATGAACTTATAATGTGCAATATCTTGATAACACATTAGCTGCAACATTACACATAGTCCAGTGTATGTGTAGTGAGGGACATCTACCTAAATGAGTTACAGAATGTGGAGTTGAGGCAAAAAAATGTTGGGACATGTTTGAGATCATCAGTTGAGCCAAACGTTTATACTCAATATTGTTTTAATGGTATTTTAGAGCGACCGAAAAATGTAAACAAAATGGCCGGCTAGGCTCGGGGATCCACGAGTCCTCTTATAAAGGATCGACAATAAATGAAAACAAATCAGATTAATTTAAACACATTTCCAAGAGTATTAGATCCTGTAAAGAGAGAAAATTAATACTTGATATTTGTAGAAGCTTTTTTTTTCGTCCGTTTTCGTCTTGGTTAAAACAATTGTGGTGGTGTTACCTGTTCCAAACGGTAGACATCAAGGAAATGGATCAAGACCTTAATACTCAAAGGTACACATGATGATTTGTTCCCAAGTCCGAGGATTTACTTCACAAAACAGATTAACTTTAGGACACAATGATGGCGAACAAAATAACATCAACATTGCGTACAGTACATATCTTGCTTTGACTCTTAACTCTTGTAATTTTTCGTAATGTTAGTGAATGAAATTGAGATTCTGGGCATATTTTCCTGTTTTTCTTTCTAATCAAGTGTAAAGGAAGATGTACTGTTTATTGATGGATTTGGTGATGTCTTAATAGTGTATTAGTGTGTTAATATTACACAGGTTTGGTATAGTGGTGACGGTAATGTAGTGTAGTAAGATTTTAACACATGGAGGTGAATTTGTCTTTTATGTTGAGGATTTAAGAACATAAGAACATAAGAAAATAAGGAGTCTGCAATAGGCCGGTTGGCCTGTGCATGGCAGCTCCTGTCGAGAGTTATTACCACTCTCTATCATCCATGAATCTATCTAGCCTCCTTTTGAAAGTTTCCAGAGTTCCCGCACTTACTACAAAGTTGCTAAGCTTGTTCCACTCGTCCACCACCCTATTTGTAAACCAGTTTCTTCCTATCTCCCTCCTAAACCTAAACTTATCCAACTTGAATCCGTTGCTACGAGTCCTATCCTGCTCGGATATTATAAGAACTTTATCTATATCCCCTTTATTGATTCCTTTCACCCACTTAAATACTTCTATCATATCTCCCCGCACTCTTCGTCTTTCTAGGGAATGCAAGTTAAGTTTCTGTAACCTATCCTGATATGGAAGGTTTCTAAGTCCCGGAATCATTTTTGTCATTCTTCGCTGCACCGACTCTAGTGAATTTATATCCATTCTATAATAGGGGCACCAGAACTGAACCGCATAATCGAGGTGCGGCCTGATTTGTTAAAGGGAAGATCTGGTGGACGGGGATAATTGTCTGGTTGTGATGGACACGGCTCACCTAGCCTAACCCAATCTAACCTAACCCATCCCAACCTAACCCAACCCAACCTAACCCAACCCAACCTAACCTAACCCCTATATATGTGTGAGATAAGGTTCTGATTCAAGAACAAGATGCACAAGTTCGAATCCAAATTGAGCTGTAGGGTTTGTTGACTAATTCGGGGCTTCACATTCATAAAACTCTCAAATGGGATACGACTAAACCCGAAGCCCCATCTTCCGTCGGTCTGTCGTCGGTGTCAGGTCAAAGTTCAGTTTGTAGTTCACCTCCTGTGATATGTGTCATTTATCGAAACGAAACATGAGGTTAACGTGAAAACAAAACCTCGAAGCAACACGTATAAACAGGGTCGAGTTTTCATCGGATTTTACGTCATGAATTTTTCCAGAAAACTTAAACATGACATAGGAATAAAGAAAGGAATATATAAGAAATTAAAGGGAGGGGAGGAGCATCTCAGAAACAGGTATAATGAACTATCTAGGAATGTTAAGAAAAATGTAAGGAAAGCAAAGAGAGACTATGAAATCAAAATAGCAAGAGAATCCAAGGCGAATCCCAAGGGATTTTTCCAGGTATATAGGACAAAGGTCAAGGACAAAGTTGGGCCTTTAAAGTCAGGGAGAGGAGAATTGATAAATGGCAGTGAAGACATGAGCAAAGCATTGAACAGCTACTTCTTATCAGTTTTCACAGAAGAAATTTGCGATGAAATTCCGGAGGTGGAACTGATATTTAAGGGAAAGGAAGAAGAGAAATTAAAGAATATCACCATCAGAAAAGAGGATGTTCTTAAGAAGATAAATAAACTAAAGAACACAAAATCCCCAGGGCCGGATGAAATTTTTCCTCGAGTCTTAAAAGAGTGTAGGGAACAGATTAGCGGACCCCTCGTATATTTATTTACAAAATCATTAGACGCTGGAGTTGTGCCAGAGTTGTGGAAACAGGCGAATGTAGTACCCATATTTAAAAAGGGAGACAGAGCATCAGCGTCAAATTACCGGCCGATCAGTTTGACGTCAGTAGTGGGGAAATTTCTTGAATCAATTATAGCAGATAGCATCCGATCGCATCTAGAGAAAAGCAAATTAATCTACGACTCTCAACATGGGTTTACAAAGGGAAAATCCTGTCAAACAAATCTGCTAACGATTTTTAGGAAAGTCTTCGAGGTAGTAGATAATGACGAAAATTACGATGTTATTTACTTAGACTTTAGCAAAGCATTTGACAGAGTACCGCATCAGAGGCTTCTGAGAAAAATTAAGGCTCATGGTATCGAGGTGAAAGTTTTAAATTGGATAAAATCATGGCTCACCGATAGAACGCAGAGGGTCAGCGTAGATGGTGTTAAATCTGAGTGGGGCCGTGTAACCAGTGGGGTTCCCCAGGGGTCAGTACTAGGCCCACTCTTGTTCATAATCTACATAAACGATTTAGATACTGGGATCAGCAGTGACATAAGCAAGTTTGCGGATGACACCAAAATAGGGCGGCAAATTAATTCAGGGCAGGATGCAAATGCATTACAGGAGGATCTAAATAAACTGCAGGGGTGGTCTGAAAAATGGCAAATGAAATTCAACACCAGCAAGTGCAGCGTACTTAATATTGGAAGAACAAATACTTATAATGTATACAGCCTGAACAACATCAACCTAGAGAAGTCGACTTGTGAAAGAGACCTAGGGGTACTTGTAAGCCCGAACCTACGGCCTAGAAAACAGTTCGTTAATGTTCGAAATAAGGCAAACAGAGTATTGGGTTTTATATCTAGAAGTGTAAGTAACAAGAGTGCAGAGGTCTTATTGCAACTATATCTTGCGCCAGTTAGGCCGCACCTCGATTATGCGGTTCAGTTCTGGTGCCCCTATTATAGAATGGATATAAATTCACTAGAGTCGGTGCAGCGAAGAATGACAAAAATGATTCAGGGACTTAGAAACCTTCCATATCAGGATAGGTTAAAGAAACTTAACTTGCATTCCCTAGAAAGACGAAGAGTGCGGGGGAGATATGATAGAAGTATTTAAGTGGGTGAAAGGAATCAATAAAGGGGATATAGATAAAGTTCTTATAATATCCGAGCAGGATAGGACTCGGAGCAATGGATTCAAGTTGGATAAGTTTAGGTTTAGGAGGAAGATAGGAAGAAACTGGTTCACAAATAGGGTGGTGGACGAGTGGAACAAGGTTAGCAACTTTGTAGTAAGTGCAGGAACTCTGGAAAGTTTCAAAAGGAGGCTAGATATATTCATGGATGATGAGAGTGGTAGTAACTCTCGACAGGGCTGCCATGCAGAGCCAACCGGCCTATTGCAGACTCCTTATTTTCTTATGTTCTTATGTTCTTATCTTGAGAGATTCCTATGCTGAAATTAACACTAAAATTTTATACTGTAATTGAGATAAATGCAGGTAAGGTTGGCGTATGGAATTATTGAAGGACGATCACAGAAATGTTTTACCTGTTTCCTGTGATGTAAGTCCAAAATGGTGTTAATTGTCATGGGTTTATACGTCCAAAATGTTCTTCATATCGTAGGGTTTTACATCCAAATATGCCATCCAAGTCCATATGTCCATTCATCCAGTTAGCTGTTTATCCATCCACCGATTCACCCACCTACCCATCTATCCTCCCATTCAGTCTCCCATCCATCCATCCATCCTTCCATCCATCACACGAGGAATAGAATGACCCACTTATAATTTTTCTCTTTCCTGCTGCACTAAGGATCAACCACCCAGAGTGGTATGGCTACCCTGAGTAGGTACACTCTGTATTCCTCCTTTACTCTATTGTGGTGTAGGTGGTGGGTAGTGTGTGTTTGTGGGTGTAGAGCGTGGATAGTAGGTTTATTTGTGGGTGTAGGGAGTGGATAGTAGGTATGTTTGTGGGTGTAGGGAGTGGATAGTAGGTTTGTTTGTGGGTGTGGGGCGTGGATAGTAGGTTTGTTTGTGGGTGTGGGGCGTGGATAGTAGGTTTGTTTGTGGGTGTGGGGCGTGGATAGTAGGTGTGTTTGTGGGTGTAGAGCGTGGATAGTAGGTATGTTTGTGGGTGTAGAGCGTGGATAGTAGGCATGTTTGTGGGTGTAGGGCGTGGATAGTAGGTATGTTTGTGGGTGTAGGGAGTGGATAGTAGGTTGGTTTGTGGGTGTTTGGGAGTGGATAGTAGGTATGTTTGTGGGTGTGGGCGTGGATAGTAGGTTTGTTTGTGGGTGTGGGGCGTGGCTAAGTAGGAGTTTGTTTGTGGGTGCAGGGGCAGTGGATAGTAGGTTTGTTTGTGGGTGTAGGGCGTGGATGGTAGGTTTGTTTATGGGTGTGGGGCGTGGATAGTAGGTTTGTTTGTGGGTATAGGGCGTGGATAGTGGGTTTGTTTGTGGGTGTAGGGCGTGGATAGTAGGTGTGTTTGTGGGGTAGGTCCTGGATAGTAGGTTTGTTTGTGGGTGTAGGGCGTGGATAGTAGGTTTGTTTGTGGGTGTAGGGCGTGGATAGTAGGTTTGTTTGTGGTTGTAGGGCATGGATAGTAGGTTTGTTTGTGGGTGTAGGGCGTGGATAGTAAGTTTGTTTGTGGGCGTAGGGCGTGGATAGTAGGTTTGTTTTGTGGGTGTGGGGCGTGGATAGTAGGTTTGTTTGTGTGGGTGTAGGGAGTGGATAGTATTGGGTTTGTTTATTGGGTGTAGGGGAATTGGATATAGTAGGTTTGTTTGTGGGTGTTGGGCGTGAATAGTAGGTTTGTTTGTGGGTGTAGGTGGTGGGTAGTGTGTGTTTGTGGGTGTAGAACGTGGATAGTAGGTTTGTTTGTGATAGTAGGTTTGTTTGTGGGTGTAGGGCGTGGATAGTAGGTTTGTTTGTGGGTGTAGGGCGTGGATAGTAGGTTTGTTTGTGGGTGTAGGGCGGGGATAGTAGGTTTGTTTGTGGGTGTAGGGCGTGGATAGTAGGTTTGTTTGTGGGTGTGGGGCGTGGATAGTAGGTTTGTTTGTGGGTGTGGGGCGTGGATAGTAGGTTTGTTTATGGGTGTGGGGCGTGGATAGTAGGTTTGTTTGTAGGTGTAGGGCGTGGATAGTAGGTTTGTTTGTGGGTGTGGGGCGTGGATAGTAGGTTTGTTTGTGGGTGTAGGGCGTGGATAGTAGGTTTGTTTGTAGGTGTAGGGCGTGTTTAGTAGGTTTGTTTGTGGGTGTAAGGCGTGGATAGTAGGTTTGTTTGTGGGTGTAGGGCGTGGATAGTAGGTTTGTTTGTGGGTGTAGGGCGTGGATAGTAGGTTTGTTTGTGGGTGTAGGGCGTGGATAGTAGGTTTGTTTGTTGGTGTAGGGAGTGGATAGTAGGTTTGTTTGTGGGTGTAGGGCGGATAGGGTTTGTTTGTGGTTGGGCGGATAGTAGGTTTGTTTGTGGGTGTAAGCGGATAGTAGGTTTGTTTGTGTGTGGCGTGGATAGTAGGTTTGTTTGTGGGTGTAGGGCGTGGATAGTAGGTTTGTTTGTGGGTTTGGGGCGTGGATAGTAGGTTTGTTTGTGGGTGTGGGCGTGGATAGTAGGTTTGTTTGTGGGTGTAGGGCGTGGATAGTAGATTTGTTTGTGGGTGTAGGGCGTGGATAGTAGGTTTGTTTGTGGGTGTAGGGCGTGGATAGTAGGTTTGTTTGTGGGTGTAGGGCGTGGATAGTAGGTTTGTTTGTGGGTGTAGGGCGTGGATAGTAGGTTTGTTTGTGGGTGTGGGGCGTGGATAGTAGGTTTGTTTGTGGGTGTGGGGCGTGGATAGTAGGTTTGTTTGTGGGTGTGGGGCGTGGATAGTAGGTTTGTTTGTGGGTGTAGGGCGTGGATAGTAGTTTGTTTGTGGGTGTAGGGCGTGGATAGTAGGTATGTTTGTGGGTGTAGGGCGTGGATAGTAGGTTTGTTTGTGGGTGTAGGGCGTGGATAGTAGGTATGTTTGTGGGTGTAGGGCGTGGATAGTAGGTTTGTTTGTGGGTGTAGATACATACATTGTTAAGAGGAATAAATCAAAATGGGAAGAAGATTAAGATAAATAAACTGATGATTAATGGTACAGGTGAGTTAATAAAATAGATATAAATAGATAAATACAGTAGATAGATAGATAGATAGATAGATACAGTAGATAGATAGATAGATGTATGATTTTGTATACCGCAAGAGTAACTAAATATTCCTGTACCTGTATTTTCTTTCAGTTACAAAATACACAGGATTATAAATATGAGTATGCACATCAGGTGTTACAGTAAGTGGTAACATTTTGTAATACTCTTAAGTGATGAGGTAACAGAGGAAATAGACGGATACTAACGGAGAGTTTTTGTAGAATTAGACAGACATTCAGACAGTAAAACTTCTTCCGACAATACAAATTTTGACGGTGGAATTTATACACGAGAGTGTATGGATAATTATGATGAGCTGAATTATGACATCTACGTCTGATAATCCGTTGTTTAGAATGGATTATTATTATTTTTGTTGAGTTATTTAACAGTTTGAGAAAAGATTTATTATGGTACTATGTCCTATTATCACACAAGGTCATAATTGAAGTAAAATAACCAATTATACTGTATTATTTTAGACAATATTCCCTGGACATGCTGGATAATATACCATCTACTTAAGGAGGTGATGTAGGTAAGGTAGATTGATATTTTAACATTAATTTACTCAGTTTTTTCTTAGTATCGGAGTTTTTTTTTTAGTTTTTTATTCTGACAATTTATAATGCAAGCAGCGTTCACATGTTGTCAACCGCCCTCAAGTGTACAAGGAGATTGGACTGTAACTATACCGCCAATAAGTGGCTTTAACTGTACCGTCAATAAGTGGCTGTAACTGTACCGTCAATAAGTGGCTCTGTATTCTGAACACGGGGGATCTCTACAGTATAACCTATGAGTATAACTGTGGTGAAAGAACTGCTTCCCCTCATTATGTTGAGGAAGATTCGTATACAAACTTTTTGCCGTGACTTCGTAATAAAAAAAATCTTAGGGAATATATATTGAATTTATTTTTAATGTTTATTTATTTATTGTTGTCGTTGGTGTGTTTTTTTATACCGGGATGTGTGTTATGATGTTTGACTTAATTATATTCACGAAAATGGAGTCAAGACAAATGTTGGACACGTTGATGTGAAGTAACACAGTAAATGATGTTGTTTGTGTTGCTGTGTTATTTATTTATTGTGTTTCTTATTCTTTTCTGTTTATTTTGTTTTATTTAGTTTTATTGTAGTAATTGTTATTCTTACTTATTTTCATTTTACTGTTTATTCGTTTTCTTATTTTCATTTTATTGTTCAATAATTTTCCATTCATTCTTATTTATTTATCTCGTTGGTGTATTTTATTTATTTGCTATTCTCTTAGGTATTTCACATTTACATTAATTAATCTTCAAATCATTGGTTGCTATTTCAATCATACTAGTTTAATGTTCACCTCAGCGGTCAACTGGCTTATGTCTAAACAATGTCTACCACTGTTTTAGCCAGACTTAGTTATGAGACTTGTAATTCAGTATCCATTACGTACCGTTTATCAGTGTAATTTGTGGTAATGGACTGCCCAATGTAATTATATATATTGTCTTACTGAAAAAAATGCGGTGTAACCAAGATTAAGTTTTATAGAGTTTGTATTTAAGGATTATTCTCCTATACTTCTCTTAGATTCTGAATATATTTTTGTTTCATTATTTCAGTGTATTGTAATGTGTAGTTAGTTACACTATAGATATATAATAATTGCTTTAAGTTTGGTTGGGAGTGTGGAAGGTGTTGTGGTGTGTGATGTACAGGTGTGTACAGGTGGTGGTTACACCTGACTTCGAGGCAGGTGTGTATAGGTGCCGGATACACCTATGGTTACAACACAGGTGTATCCGGCAGCAGTAGTAACAAAGGGGCTATATGGGCTCCGGCGGCCATGTCGTGACACCGGCCGGCAGAATCCCCCGGTGAAAAAGGGAAACAAGATGGCCGTCCCCCATTCAATATGTAAACAACTCGACCTGAAATGTTGTTTATTGGACATTTTTCTCATTAGGGAGTCGAACCCTGGTTTTGAGTTGGTGTTCAACTACCGTGGCTGACGGCCATCACCTGTGATTCAACTGGTAGAATTAAGTGTAATAATAATAATAATAATAATAATAATAATAATAATAACGGTTTATTGAAAGAGCTTGGCAGCCAGAAGGCTGAAAATATACAGTTACATATTTGGGGAATGGGTTTCGAATTACAAATAATATACAAGTAACATAAGTGATACAAATAAGATATATAATAACTAGATGGGGAAAAGCTCAAACTACAGTGCATTTCAACATAGTGACAGTGCAAGAAGTAGTATTTACTGGGAGTGAATACACTGGTTTATTACAAGTTATTGATAATTTTTACAATGGTTGGGACTGGGCTGTTCTTATAGCGATCAGTTCGTGCACCTATGGGCTGGATGCGGTTGTGGTGTCAAACAGCAATTCTCGGGCTAGGGATCTCAGGTGGTAGTAGGAGCCGGTGTCGAGGATGGTGTAGAAGCTTCTTACCAAATTTGCAGATGTGGTCGTGGTGATGGTCAGTGAGAGTCGAAAGGGTCAGTGTGTTGAGCGCTTCTTGATATGTGGAGTAGGAAGGGGAGAGAATAATCTTGCATGCCCTCTTTTGCACTTTTACTAGGTGGGCATCTTATCAAATGAACCCCTGTCCTAATGGGCCCTAGTCCTAATGGGCCCCAGTCCTATTGGGTCCCAGTTTTAATGGGCCCCAATTCTAATGGGTCACATTTCCAATGGTTCTCAGTCCTAATGAGCCTCAGTCCAAAGATACCACAGGCCTAATGGTTCCAGTCTTAATAGGCCTCAGTCTTAATGAGTCCCAATCCTGACGGCTCTCAATACTAATGGGCCTCAGTCCTAATAGTTTAAGGTTGGGACCCATTAAGGCTGGCTTCTATTTACCTTACAAGCACTGTGTTCTACCGTGTCATCCCGTGTGTGTGTGATTTCCCGTGTCAGGTGGTATAATACGCAGGTGAGTGGCTGCCAGGTAGGGTGGGTGAGGGTGGGCACCTTGATGCAGGGGAAGGTAAGTTCCTGATGCTGATTCACACCAGTGTCATGATGAGGTAATCTTATCACCTTATTAGTGTACGATGAGTGGGTGGGCGTGGTGTGGAGGGGTGGGGGCGCGTAAAGGGTGGACAGCAAGGGGCGTGGTGTATGGTAGGGGGAGGGTAAGGGGCGTGTAGGGGTAGCTAAGTGGGCGTGTTGAGTTGGGCAAGAGGGAGGCGTGGTGGGTGTAGGGGCGTGTATAGTAGGCGGGAAGTGGCGTGGCACTGTGATGGCGCGCGCCACTAATCACTCTGACCTTACTGAACACAACCCATTATACAGCATAATTAGTGTTGCTTCCATCAGCCTCACACAGTCAAACACACTATTTACATTTTCCCTTCACATATATTTTATTTTATTCGTTTCAAGTGGGACTCGAATTTCAGCCTTGGAGTCGAAGAGGAATTTTTTTAGGAGAAGTTGAAAAGAAATCGTGTTTAGTTGAAGACGAATGTGTTCTTATATAAAAGTGAAGGAATTAACCAGACGTGTTTGATTGTTTGGGCGTCTCTATCTCTCACACTCGAGTCCAAGATGTCCCCCTTGAGGACAGTGTTCGTGTAGCGTCGTCAAACTCGCTCTTGGTTTTTATTCAGCAGGAAGAGCTACACCCGCCACCTGGTGTTGGCCATCTCTGGTGACCATCATATTAACAAGGCCGCTCTCTCATGCCTTGTCAACACGCCACCCCCCACCTCCATATTGTACCGTTTTGTCCTTTATTAACGGTGGTGTTACTACAGGCAGCGTGGTGTGGGGGGAGGGCCGCTGCTTCAGATTGTTCAGTCTTTGACGTGTAACACAAAACGTGAGATGTTGTGGTCCTTCAGTACCTCACAACACACACACATCTCCTAGTTACCACATGCTGTTGTTATTAAAGCTCCACCAATGAGTAAGCGTCGCTGTCTCGTCCTTTGCTCCGCCGACCATTACAGTGTGTAGCTGTAGGACTCGCCGCCGTGTTTGTTTCATGTAGCGACACTAAACTCCCGGAAATTTGTAGGTGTTAAGCTGGAGCGTTTGAGCTGTTGTTGTCGTCACCTTGTTGATGTTTTGTAGGTCCGTGTTGGCTGAGGATTGTTGTTAGTGTTTCTTAAGGCATTAATAAACTAGTCATGAGGTTCTATAGGAATTATATCCTGCTGTTTTTTTTGTTCTTGTTCTTCTTATTGTTGTTGTTGTTCTTCAGTTGCACAATTCGAGTTGTGATTATCAGTAGAAGTTTGACGGGCTGGATTCTCTTATTGTTTCTTTAATTCATAAACAAGAACCGTAAACACAAGAGCAAAACAAAGACATAACAAATGAACTAAAAACAAATATATTGAAGGTTTAAATTTCTGTGATAGATTTAAATAGATCTTGGGTATATTTTCTCGTTCTTGGAGGTCAGGTCAGGTCATGTCATGTTAGGTGTACTTAATACGCTAGCAGAGGTGGTCAGATGCCTTGGGAATATTGTAGAGTAATTGAGGTCAGGTCAGGTGGCCTCGATACCTGCTTCAAGGTGTAATAGAGGTGAAAAATAATGGGTTTCTTGATTGGATCTGGTTAAGTCAGGTCAGGTAAAGTCAGATACAGAGGCTGGGTGTATGACTGTGGGTTGATGGGTGAATGACTGTGGGTTGGTGGGTGTATGACTGTGGGTTGGTGGGTGTATGACTGTGGGTTGGTGGGTGTATGACTGTGGGTTGGTGGGTGTATGACTGTGGGTTGGTGGGTGTATGACTGTGGGTTGGTGGGTATGGGGTTGGGTGTATGACTATGGTTGGTGGGTGAATGACTGTGGGTTGGTGGGTGTATGACTGTGGGTTGGTGGGTGTAAGACTGTGGGTTGTGGGTGTATGACTGTTGGTGGGTGGCTGTGGGTTGGTGGGTGTATGACTGTGGGTTGGTGGGTGTATATTTGTGGGTTGGTGGGTGTATGACTGTGGGTTGGTAGATTATGACA
Organism: Homarus americanus; assembly: GCF_018991925.1. NCBI lineage: Eukaryota > Metazoa > Arthropoda > Malacostraca > Decapoda > Nephropidae > Homarus > Homarus americanus. The sequence continues at coordinate 16,431 of NW_024737509.1, forward strand.
CATGGGTTGGTGGGTGTATGTCTGTGGGTTGGTGGTATGTGACCTGTGGGTTGGTGGGTGTATGACTGTGGGTTGGTGGGTGTATGACTGTGGGTTGTTGGGTGTATGACTGCGGGTTGGTGGGTGTATGACTGCGGGTTGGTGGGTGTATGACTGTGGGTTGGTGGGTGTATGACTGTGGGTTGGTGGGTGTATGACTGTGGGTTGGTGGGTGTATGACTGTGGGTTGGTGGGTGTATGACTGTGGGTTGATGGGTGAATGACTGTGGGTTGATGGGTGTATGACTGTTGGTTGGTGGGTGTATGACTGTGGGTTGGTGGGTGTATGACTGTGGGTTGGTGGGTGTATGACTGTGGGTTGGTGGGTGTATGACAGTGGTGACAATGATTATTTGAGCTTGACAAAATTTAGATAGATAGAAGCGTGGTTTAGTCTTGTTCAGTTTAGTTTAAATTGTGTTTAGGTTAGGATGGGTCATGTCAGGTACAGAGTTTGGCCAGGGTCAGGTGGGGTTAGGTACAGAGGCTGGCCAGAGTCAGGCATAGAGACTTTCCAGGGTAGGGTCAGGCACAGAGGCTGGCCAGGGTAGGGTCAGGCACAGAGGCTGGCCAGGGTAGGATCAGGAAATACAGAGGCAGCTAGCCAGGGTAGGGACAAATTAGGGGAGGCTGGCCAGGTGAGATCCCAGGTACAGAGGCTAGCCAGTGGGGACAGTGAGGAAGCTAGCCAAGTGGATCAGGTAGGGAGGCTGGCCAGGGTAGGATCAGGTAGGGAGGCTGGCCAGGGTAGGGTCAGGTACAGAGGCTGGCCAGGGTAGGGACAGGTAGGGAGGCTGGCCAGGGTAGGATCAGGCAGGGAGGCTGGCCAGTGTAGGATCAGGTAGGGAGGCTGGCCAGGGTAGGGGCAGGCACAGAGGCTGGCCAGGGTAGGATCAGGTAGGGAGGCTGGCCAGGGTAGGGGCAGGCAGGGAGAGTCCGGGGGTGGCGGTAATGAGGGGAGGGGAGCCGGGGTCATATTGATCGTGAGGGCGAGGCAAGGCGCGCCGCCATCGCTGTCCCACGCCACCCTCCCCCTGCCCACCGCGCTCCCTCCTGCCCGCTCCCGACACCACGGCCCCTTCTGCCTACTACCACGCCACGCCTCCTCCTCTGTCTACTACTACAACACCACGCCCCCTTCTGCCTACTACCACGCCACGCCTCCTCCTGTCTACTACCACGCCACGCCGCCTCCTGTCTACTACAACACAACGCCTCCTCCTGCCTACTACAACACCACGCCTCCTCCTGCCTACCCACACGCCACACCTCCCTCCTGCCTACTACAACACCACCCCTTCTGCCTACCTACAACACCACTTCCTCCTGCCTACTACCACCACACCTCCTCCTGCCTACAACACCACCCTCCTTCTACCTACTAACACACACACCTCCTCCTGCCTACCTTCACCTCCCCTCCCTACCTACCACCACCTCACTCCTGCCTACTACAACACCACGCCTCACTTCTACCTACTAATACACCACACCTCCTCCTGCCTACTACAACACCACGCCTCCTCCTGCCTACTACCACACCACCCCTCTTCCTGCCTACTACAACACCACGCCCCCTTCTGCCTACTACAACACCACGCCTCCTCCTGCCTACTACCACGCCACGCCTCCTTCTGCCTACTAACACGCCACGCCTCCTCCTGCCTACTACAACACCACCTCCCTCCCTGCCTCCCTACGCCTCCTCCTGCCTACTACCACGCCACGCCTCCTCCTGTCTACTACAACACCACGCCTCCTCACCTACTACTTTCCTCTCAGACATCTTGCCCTCTAATGCCCACTCTCCTTTTGACACTCCCTCTCCCCTCCTTTTGTGACACAACCCTCCCCCTTCCAGAACACATCTCTCCCTCTTTCCCTCCCATGATAATCCCCCTCCCGTTTCCATGACACAATCCTCCCCTCCCTTTCTCCCTTACAGGATACAATCGCTCCCTTCCCCCTCTCCCCTCCCCTCCCCTCTCTTTTCCCCCACCACAATCCTTTTCAGCGTAATAAATTGGGGAAAATCCTACCAGCTTCAGTTCCTTCACGTTTTAATTCCCTAGACTCTGATTCTCAAAGGCCCTCCCGTGGAAATATCCTCCCCTCTTAAGTGAAGAATTTAGGATGCGTCTATTACTCTATTTGGTCCTCTACAGCATACTACAGAAGGATGGCGGTCAAAATGGCGTCGAAACTACACCGAGACTTTTTTTTAATGACTTGGATGTGTTTTATTTATTTATTTATTTTTCCTCCTAAGTTACGAGGGAAAAAAATTGATGGACGATTGTTTGAGGATTTTGGTGTTTTATGGTGGAATTTTTTTTTTTGTTCATCAGTTGGTGGATATATAATTCAACCGGTCGAGTCATTACTTAAGACACAGTGCATCGTAACTCACCTTCACCTGTCCCCACGGTAGCCACTCATCACCCTCCGCCCGCTACACCTGAACGGCCAGCCATCCACTTACTGCCAATGTTCTCAAAGATTTGTACCCCGAAAAAATTTCCCCTCGATCGTCTGTTTATGGTAAGAACGACGGTGCCATCTTACTGTGAGAGTGCCACCTGTTGTCTTACGATCGCTGAGGTGAGGCACTATAATGCTGCCTCAAGCCTCCAGTTGGAAATTTGTCTTACGAGAGTTACTGAATCCAGCTCCATTGGCTTAAAATAACTTAAGATAGAATGAGTTTGTGATTAGTGTAGTGTGTGTAAAGTTCCATGAGGTTGACCTCACTGATCTCCCGGGCCGTATTGGTAGTCTAATCTGAATTCAGGGTTCGACCCCCACTAGTAGAGGGTCCAGGTGGGATATTTCAGGATGAGTTGTTGACATGTAGGATGGGGGGGCCGCCATCTTGTTTACCTTTTGCTGGGAGATTCTGACGGCCGGTGTCACGACATGGCCGCCTAAGCCTACCAACACTGTGTTACGTGGCCCTGGGTGTGTTGAGTATATGTGGAGGGTGTTTAGCGGAGGTGTTGATGTGTACTCCACCAATGTGTGTTATACCTGTTTCAACTACACTGCTTAGAAATACACCCCCTACACCTGTCACACCTCCTACACCTGTCACACCCCCTACACATGTCACTCCCCCTATACCTGTCACTCCCCCTATACCTGTCACTCCACTTACACCTGTCATTCCACTTACACCTGTTGTTTGTTATTAAAGGCGCCATTGTTGTATTGCATATTACTGGAAAATATAACCAAGGAGACATTCAGTAAACACTTATGATCCAGACAATAAAAAATATAGTCAGGATTAATGTTTCCTCCTTTCACACTTTCCAGGAATTAATCAACCACAAACCTGGCTTAAACTATTTACTTATTTAACGATAAAATTAATTGGAACTTTTTTTATATCTAGACTCAATATATAAAAACATTAATACGCATATAAAAAAACACATTAGACTTTTGTTATATACGTGTGAAAAAATACTTGAACTTTCAGAGTACAGATATACTATAAAGAAGGCCCCTCTCTATGTCCAGAAGTGTATTGTCCCAAGGGCGTGTCAAGAATTGTAATGTCCCCAGGGCATGTCAAGAAGTGTAATGTTCCCAGGTCGTGTCAAGAAGTGTAATGTCCCCAGGGCATGTCAAGAAGTGTAATGTCCCCAGGGCATGTCAAGAAGTGTAATGTCCCCAGGGCATGTCAAGAAGTGTAATGTGCCTAGGGCATGTCCAGATGTGTAACGTTCCCAGGGCGTGTCAAGAAGGGTTATGTCCTCAGGGTGTGTCCAGACGTGTAATGCCCCTTGAGCGTGGCTGACGGACCGTAAAGTATAAAAGTTAAGGTGGATATAAACCAGAGGGTCAACAGTATTGATGCGTGAGTCGTGTTGGCCAAAACTCACAGCCAAAGATAACTCTGATGAAGACCTCTCCTAGTCCAGTATAACGTGAGAAAAAAAATCAATATCAATATAATTCCCGCCATAAAAATCATAATTTCATTGAATATGGAATGTATCAGAAAAATAGAATGGCCCTTTATCCCTTAAGTGGCATTCCCATCCGTCCATCCATCCATGTGTCTGTCCGTTTGTCTGTCTGTGTAGCAAGCTGTACTACTGCATATTTTCCTATCTATTTACCTATCTATCAAACAGTCAGTCCAGCAAGCTTCATTACTATCTATCTGTTCCATCACATTTTCGACAGCGCATTTTCCCAGCAATAATGAAAAGAGTTTTGTTACCAGTCTCGTATTAAATCACCAGATAGTATACTGTGTGGGGGAAATAAGTTGGATATTGGAAAAAATGCAACAAGCGACACACACACACACACAAAGCGAACACATCTGGGTGACACGCCAACACGAATATGCAGGACTCAGAAATCAAATGCAATATATACGAAAATAAAAGGAACTATAGGAATAAACATGTACTCTATATAGACGAGAGCACATGCTAATTCACATTCACTCATATTCACTCACAGGCGAGTACGTATGTATATATTCGTACACGCAGTTATGTTCACATAAGATTTAACAACAACCTTTGACTGATCCATACGCAGGTGTACATATGTTTGCTTTGGCATAGGTACACAGCCGAACACAAAGGTTAGGTGAGGTTAGGTTATGTTAAGTTAGGTTAAGTTAGGTAAGGCTAAATTAGATTTTGTTTGGTTAGGTTAGGGTGGATAAACATGGATTAAATTGGATAGTTATGCTTGTCTGAGTTAAACTTAAGATAGGTGAGGGTGACATAGTTAAATAGTGCTTAGATTAGGTAATGATAGGTTATGTTAGATCAAGATAAGTTAGGATTTGTTAAGTTAGGTTAGGTTAGGTTAAGGTAGGTCCTGATAAGTCAACGAGGACACATCACAACAATAGTTCACATTAGTTTAGGATAGCAAAATAGCTCATTAACTATTTTCAATATTAACTAAACTACTTCTTGGAGATTTTGTTATTCATTTACCAAACATCTATAGTTACCTGTTATGTTTATATAGAGGGAAATATGACCAGGTAGAGAGGGATACAACGAGTGAAAATCCTCATCTGAATGAGTAAGAGCATTTATCAGGGTAGAGATAAACCATAGGAAATGTGGTTCCTCTCTCTCTCTCTCTTTCATGTCCTTCTTCCCTCTCCCCCTGCCCTCTTCCTCTCGTCCACTATCTCCCCTTCTTCTCCCTTTTCTCTCCATCCTCATCAGCCCTCCCCCTCCCCCGCCCCTCCTTATTTTGGTCGGAAAATAAATAGTGAAGACCTGGAGCGCTGTCCTAATGATAATGGTGAAGGACTCTAGACGGGTAGTACTCTCTCTCTCTCTCTCTCTCTCTCTCTCTCTCTCTCTCTCTCTCTCTCTCCAATTATTTTTCTTTTGTATTTTGACTTAAGTTTCTGAATTAATTTGTGTTTACCTTCTTCTTTCACCCTTGTTACTCCAACACACAGACACAGACAGACACACACACAGACACAGAGACACAGACAGACACACACACAGACACAGAGACACAGACAGACACACACACACACACACACACACGAGAGATACCTTGACCCTCCTCCCTCTCTCTAAACATGCAGGTCCTACTCCCACATATCCAGCAGCCCTCATTCATCCCTCTCTCTAAACATGTAACTCCCTCCCACACACACACACAGAACCCTTTTATCCCTCCCACTCTAAACATGTTGGATTCCACACCCCCCTCCCCCACCTCCTGTACAGTACACACACTCTATCCCTCCATCTCGATATGCAAACGGCATCTTCACCCACACAAACCACTTTTGAAATCCCTCCTACCCCTTCCCCTACCCCTCCCCCTTCCCCTTCCCCTTCCCCTTCCCCTTCCCTTGTCTTTGTGTTTGTCTTCTTCTTTTTCTTGCCCAAAACATCATACACCATGACCAGAACACCCAATCTCTATTCCGTCTCTTTTCCCTTCTCTCCCTTTCGTTTCCCTTTCTCCTCCTCCTCCCCCTCCTCCAGATCTTACCCTTATCTATCCCCCCCTTTTCCTCTTCCTCATCCTCCTCTATCTACTCCTTCTCTTCCTCTTTCTCTTCCTCATCTTCCTCCTAATCCTCCTCCTCCTCCTCCTCCTTCTCAACGTGCCTAAGACTCCATATTTCATGACCAGAGCGTCAAGGCAGGCAGGCAGGGACCAGGTAATGTATTGATCGCAGGTCTGGGGGTGTCGCCAACTGTTTGTTTGGTCGCACCTGCCCGCCTGCGATGAGCTACATTACTCTACCTGGAGACCATCTAATTACCGGACACGAACCCGAAACCTAACTCTTATTATAGATTATCTTACCCTGTCCTAATCTAACCCAGACAACTTCTACCATAAACCTAAGTTAATTTACTCTAATCTAACCTAACTAACCCTTAATTTAACTAAGCATATTGTAACTTAAATAACACCTAATCATAATCAACCTGAACTAACTAAATCAAACACGTAGTATAACCACATTCTCGCTCTTAACATGGATATTCGGGTTCTGTTCTGGGTTCGAGTCCGGGAGGTTTAATTTGGTCCTTTCCTAAGTTAACTCGCAGGTGTCGTGTTGTGGTGAGAGACAAGTGAGGATGGGAGTTGTCTGCAGGAATGAGAACACTGTGTATATTCCAGAGATGTATAGTGTGTGTGTGTGTGAGGGGAGGGGGAAATTAGACCTTTTTTGGTACATAATTCTTAGAACAGGTATTAAAGTCATGTGTTTTTTCTTACAAGGAATTTATGATATGTACAACAATGTGAACCTCCTTGCTCTGTCTGTCTGTCTGTGCACCTTGAACTTTCTCCCCACCTGTCTCTTTATCTCATTCAATCGTTATTCGCCTCACTCTTTCTCTCTCTCTCGCTTTCCTTCATCTTATTATTTCTCTCTAGCAGGCATATACCACTCGTTTAACCCCCGGGTCAAATAGCCTCATTAACCATTGTGTCTTTTCACTACCTGTATCCTGCAACGCGTTAAATAAACACCTGGAGTTTCTGTCGCAATATTATGTATGATAAATAGTCTTTGAAAATTGCGCTAAATTATACCTCAGGGAATTATAGCATTAATTAATGCGGTCATTCTTCTGCTGGAGGTATTTTTACACAGGCAAACTTAGAGCTAATGCTAAAGTTTGTTTGTATTACAGGTGATGGTAGCGTATTAAAACACCGTAAATTACAGTTCAGGTAAGGTAGTTGTTTACCTGCTGGACATTTCACTAGTCAGAGGCTGCGTTTAGGAGCGTCATGGGAAGTTTACAAGCCGATAGTGTAATTCTGTGGAAGTTATATATGGGCGATAGGGAGAGATTCTCGAGTGAGTTGTTCCCTGATTGGTTCTTTCCTGTTTATAGACACCTTTAAGGATGGCATAACATCATATCCCTTATGTTTTCCTGTTGTGTATATGAGCAACACTTGCGTCATGCAGCTTCTGGGTTTATAAACATATAGCACAAATGTCATCAACTCTTTGGTCACAAAATTACAAAACTACTAGTCATGAATTCGCGACGTGTACAGATACAACATATGTTTCTTTATCTTCAGTGAAATAAATAAATAGGAATAATAGTGTATCCTTAGGTAATAGAACTCTATCTCGTTAAAGAACTGACAAAGTTCTACGTGATGTATTGTGAGGTAGTTCATGATTACCGGAGGGTATGTGGCCAGAGAGAGAGAGAGAGAGAGAGAGAGAGAGAGAGAGAGAGACTAAGTATACCTGCAGGCAGAATGTAATTAGGAAATGGACCGTCAGTATCATACTGCCTCTCTCATCATCATTTGTTTGTTTGTTTGTCTAAATCTCACTCACTCTCCCCGACATCTACTCTCACCATCATCCTCATCATTCTACCCTCCATATCATCCTACTAACTATCCCCACCTATCCCACAGCAACTCCCACACGCCTTTCCCATCATCCACATCCCTTGCCCCTTCTCTCTCCCACACTCGCTCTCTCTACCTCTCCCACATTCACTCTCTCCACCTCTCCCACACTCGCGCTCTCCACCTCTCCCACACTCGCTCTCTCCACCTCTCCCACCATCCGCACCACTTCCCCACCAAAATTAGTTCCTACAGTTCTCTTCTGATAAGTTCCAGAATGAATTACATGTTTTTTTTCGTACCTCTACTTCTAAACTTCATTACATCTAACGCATTACATTCGCCTTTCCCAAGCAGCTTCCCTATTCTTGTAATTTGTTTTAGAAGCCAAGTTTCATTTTTTTCTTTGAAGTTCAGACTCGACCCAGGAGTGTCGGGAGGCTCTCTTTCTCACACACACACACACACACACACACACACACACACACACACACACACACACACACTCTTATCAATTCTCAACTAAATTAAGAACTTTGGCACACTTGGTAGTTTGGACGAACCTCTAGAAACATCAGGTCGTATGTTTAGTATGAGGTGATCCCCTTTTCAGGTTTGTTGAGCCCGATTACACTCGCGTTGCATTGACCGAAAAAAAAAATCCACGTCCTTTTGAAGAATATTCTTAACAACTACTCGATTAAGAGACAAATCCTTTACGTTTTTGTATTACTTAGCTTGATCCACACCTTTCATATTCCGCGACGATTTATATATATTTTTTTCAATTCTTCGTTTATTCATTTTAGGAACGAGTTTCTGTAGTCCTCTCACGACCATTTCCAGCATCCACTCCGCCTAGATTGACACGAGTCTATTGATTTTAAAGTTGAGTGAGAATTCGCCACTTTCCCCCCTCCCTTTGTCGGGGTAATGTTCAGTGCTTTGACTATTCCATGTCCTGACCTGCTGACATTTGCCACTTGCCTTTCTTTTCCAGTGAGAGATTTTACTTTTTTTTTTCGGTTCAATGGTTGTGATCGAACGTTTTATCGCCACTTTGTGCTCTCTTTGTCTGTCTGTCTTTTCGACTTTTTCTTTAGAACTTACTGCTTTTGATTCCAGATTAATCTAATTTTACCTTACCAAATCTAACAAAACCTAATTTACCTATACCTAACCTAACCTAACCTAACCTTTTCACACTTGTCTTCGTCCCCCTCTGTTCATAGGCTTTTGCATTATTAATATTTTCCATTTCTCCACATCAACATTTCTATGTAATAATAATAATAATAATAATAATAATAATAATAATAATAATAATAATAATAATAATAATAATTAACGGTTTATTGAAAGAACTTGGCAGCCAGAAGGCTGAAAATATTCAGTTACATATTTGGGGAATGGGTTTCGAATTACAAATAATATACAAGTAACATAAGTGATACAAATAAGATATATAATAATTAGATGGGGAAAAGCTCAAACTACAGTTCATTTCAACATAGTGACAGTGCAAGTAGTAGTGTTTACTGGGAGCGAATACACTGGTTTATTACAAGTTACTGATAATTTTTACAATGGTTGGGACTGGGCTGTTCTTATAGCGATCAGTTCGTGCACCTATGGGCTGGATGCGGTTGTGGTGTCGAACAGCAATTCTCGGGCTAGGGATCTCAGCTGGTAGTAGGAGCCGGTGTCGAGGATGTGTGTGTGTGTGCGTGTGTGTGTGTGTTATAAATGATGATAATAATAGTGGCCATTAAGTGGATTTTGGCTTAGGTAAACAAACTCTGGCTGGCTGATACCTGTATTAGGGACGTGGGTTTAGTGTGGTGCAACTCTTTTGTGGGGTCTCATTAATTCTGTCTGTCTGTCTGTCTGTCTGTCTGTCTGTCTGTCTGTGTCTCTGTCTGTCTGTCTGTCTGTGTCTCTGACTGTATCGTTCTTTGAGCCTCTCCTGAGACGTTGGTGGTACAAGACTTCGTCCCGGGCACAACAACTCTTCCCTTTCCCATTATCTCCTGGACTCAGCTCCTGGTGGGGTACTCTCTCTCTCTCTCTCTCTCTCTCTCTCTCTCATCTTTCTGTTTCATTGTTTTATTTACTAATTATATCTTCCTCTTTCTCCTCCCCTCCATTCTCCTCCCCTTTCTCCACTCAATCACATTTTTCTTCTTCTCCTAGCTCATCTCTTCCTTCTTTATCCCCTCTAGCTTCATCCCTTCTCCTCCTCCTCATCTTATCCTATTCATTTTATTTTTCCCCTCTTCCTCCACTTACCTCCTCTTACCCTCTTTCCTCCACTTACCACCCCTTACCCTCTCTTCTTCTCCTCTTCCTCCCCGTCTCTCTCCTTTATAACTCAATTCCATCTCCTCTCCCACTCACCACCTCTTCTTTCTTCTCCCCCTACCTCCTCTTACCCACTTCCTCCTCTTCCCCAGCTCACTTCCATATCTCACCTCCTCCTCCCCCTCCTCTTCCACTCACCTCTCTCGGATCCTTCCTCTCTCGTCCTCTCCATCATGTTTCCTTCAACTCCAGGTCCTTGTACATCTACCCTGAGGGAGCGACTTGTTTCGGGAGGACGGTAAACTTAGGGAAAGAGACAGAGACAGAAAGAAATAGAGACAGACATAGAGAGAGAGACAGACAGAAATAGAGAGAGACAGATAAAGTCAGGAAAGGAGAGAGAGAGAGAGAGAGAGAGAGAGAGAGAGAGAGAGAGAGAGAGAGAGAGAGAGATGTATCCTAGAAAACAGCATCGCAAGGGAACATTCTACAAAGTAATATGTCATGAGAAGTGAATTATGTTGGTGGTTTGTCATATGTTTGTGTGTGTGTCATCAGGATATATCCCACGATGGGGCGTGTTTTAGAGACAAGCGGCCCTTACATATACTATATTTCATAGAGGTTTTTCTTATGGATACATATGTGTGTGTGGAGATGTGTGCTTTAGAGAGTTTGTGTCTTGGAGATGAATGGCCAATGTGTGTGAGTATGTAAGAGTCCCTTGAATGAGACTGTTCTGTAGTGGGGCTTTCGAGTATGTGTTCCTTGGAGGTGAGTATCTTGGAGATATATGTAGTTTTCGAGTATGTGTCTTTGGATATGTAGCTTTCCAGTATGTGTTTATGGTGTTGAGTGTCTTTCAAAATCGTATCCATCTGAAACATAATCCCACGTCTATGTATCTCTCAGCATAGGTCCAAGAGAGAAATATTCTTGAGGCGTATAATTCGAGGATTTTGTGAATGCACGAGCTTTTGGTATTTACTCGTGTATACCCAGGTTCAGGGACAGGTCTCAAGATCACGTGACCTGGATTATGAATACCTGAAGCTTATTTCCTCCTGCATGAATTTGATCTTGAAGAGTCTATTCGTGAGCCTCGTGAGTTATGAATGGAGTCTTTCACACACACACACACACACACACACACACACACACACACACACACACACACACATACATAACCTAGAAACATGTCTGATTGAAATGTGTGTCCCGGAATTCAATGGCGTTTCTCTTATGTGATGTGTAAATGTCCTAGAATTGTACTGCCTTTTCACATAGAAGCTGTGTGTTCGTCCTGGTACTACATGTCATGTGGCCCTGAAACCGTTTTTTTTTTTAAACAATGTCGTGACCCCTAGCGACTGTTTCCTGAGGTCTGTCTGCCTCACTGGAGCCCCGGATCATCTTGTCTTTTCTCGCTGGTGTGTGTGTGTGTCTGTATATATATATATATATATATATATATATATATATATATATATATATATATATATATATATATATATTGTTACGAACCCCTCCACCCAGCACTACGAAGCACGCCATCTATTGTCCTGATCTACCTACCCACCACCACGAGCAACGCCATCTAGGGACGAGACACGTGTATGACTCGTCTTAGTTACCACTCCGAGGTTTCCCTTCTCCATATCCTGGGTTGCGTCACCTCCTCAAAGTCTTCTTTGTCAGCTCCAATTCGAGGAGAGGCACTTGGCTCTGGGAAGTGACCACAGGATCATCTATCCTCTAAACCTACGTGCAGTGACTACCTACCGTCTTCTACAATACTCAGCCTTACTCGTCAGCCATCTCAGCTCCTCACTTAAGTACTTATATGTTGTATTAACTCCCCCACGTCCACTTGCTTCAAGATTGTTTTATGTTTATTAATATGTATATACTGTTAATGTTTAGGTTAAGTTTGGTTAAGGGTAATTTATAAGCTGAATATTTTGTTAAGGGATTTATGGTACTTTATTATACACAACGAAAACTCGCATCCTTTGTCTACCCTTTTATAGTCCGATTGTCTTTGTTTTTTTTATTGTTGTTACCTGTTGGGATCTGGGTAGACTTTTAACTATATTCTAAATCCCCAACTCGTAACAAATGGCGACCGTGACAGGACACGACCTTAAGTACCATATTCCTTCCTCCCTTGTTACTCAGTGTTAATTATTCCTCCCAGTCACTTCTGTTCACAATTGCTTTACGGTGGTTTAAAGTTTCCTTCATATGTGTGTGCATATATTGGTATTATCGTATAGTAAGAGTGACAGACGTAGGATATAAGGTTCCAAGTGTCATAAGGCTTACCTGTTATTACACGTGGCAGTCGTGTGGTAAGTCTTATCGAGTGTAGGGAAGAATCCGGATCTGTTTAATGCCGTACCCTCACTCCAGAGTAGGTTGTTCCATAGTCACTAGTTTAGGGTGAAGTGATATCTTGGGACGCCACGCTCTACCAGGACCCCATAATTATAAAGCCTCAATTATTGTTCTTCTCATTATCTCATTCAGGGTCAATCATACCATTTATCAGGGTTGTTAATCCGGATCTTTATATTAATGCCGTAATACGCCCTACCTCTTTCAAGTATATCAGGGTTGTTAATCCGGATCTTTATATTTATGCCGTAATACGCCCTACCTCTTTCAAGTCTCTTATCCTTATCTAAGGATCTTCTCAGAAGAACAATAATCATAAGTGTAATTTCCCTAGGTATAACTTGGTTAGTTTCCGGAACTTTCTGGTTATCCACTGCCGTGATATTTTCTAGGTTATCCACTTATCTTATCTTTTGACCATTAGTTAATTTATCCTATTTTTCTTAACAATGGCCACCTCAGGTTTTGATCTCCAGGATTTTATTGAAAATCCTTCCGTAGCTAAATTACGTGTTAATATCCTGAAGAAAGAATGGAAAGAAATAGCCAACTATTATAATATCCCATTTTCACAGCAACTGACTAAGGAAATGTTAAAAAAATCATGTGATAGAAGTGTTGTTTCAACATGAAGTTTTAAAAGAATCCGCTGTTGACAGATTAACGCCCATGTCCAAGAAACTTCAACCACTATCCACCACCCCTCCTCACTCAGAAGTTGCTTCAGGTCTGGCTAGCCCTCAAGAAGAAACACAACGAATAGACGCCTTAGAACTAGAACGAGCAAGGTTCGAGTTCCAAATCAAAATGAAAGAACTAGAGTTGGAACAGGCCAAGTTGGAGAAGGAGGCCAAGTTGGAGCAGGCCAAGTTGGAGCAGCAGGCCAAGTTGGAGCCTGAAGAAAGGTCGGAACAGGCCAAGTTGCAGCATGAAGAAAAGTTGGAACAGGCCAAGTTAGAACAGGCCAAGTTGGAGCATGAGGAAATGATGGAACGGGCCAAGTTGGAGCAGGAGGTTAGACTGAAAGAACTACAGGTAAGAGAGATAGAAGTCACCTTAACATCGGAGTTTAGATCAAAAGAAGTGGCATTAAGAGAGAAACTAGCTGCTTTTAACCCTGCTACTGCTTGTTCCCGGGTTTGATGAATCCGATATGGACGGGTCATTTAGGACTTTTGAGAAAATAGCCGGGAAGAATGAGTGGCCAAAGGACCAGTGGGTGTCAGTGTTAGTTCCTAAATTATATGGTAAGGCTCGTAGAGTTTATAACTGTTTAGACTAGACTGATGACTATGATAACGTAAAAAAGAATATCCTCACCTCTTATGCTATCACGCCAGATGGATACCGCAGAAGTTTTCAGAACTAACTAAACCATTTTCTCCCACACCTTTGTTGAGTTTTTGCTCAAGAAAGCTTAGGTTTTTAAGAAGTGGTTAGAGGTTGAGCAGAGACCTCCACATTTCAGGATTTGTTAAATTTGTAGTCCTGGAGGAGTGGAAGAGCAAGATACCATTTCACATCTTGAAGCATGTGGGAGGAGCGGAGAGCACTTAGGGCGTGCTGCTGAGCTGGCTGATGCGTACGCTTTGTTGGTGGAGTCACTGGGCAGTAGAGAACGTGGTACTTCCCGACATGTTAGGTCCTCCTCTGATGATAACCTTGGGAACGTGAGTGGTAGGTCGAAAGGTCCCACACCTACTCCCCCAGATGCAACCAAGCTTACTTGTTCTTACTGTAAAAACCCAGGCCATACGATCCAGAATTGTAAACACCCAAAGTGTCGAATTGCTAAAAGTAGTTCCCTGGATCCCAAATCCAAACCAATAGCAAACACCAATGTGGAAAGGCCCCATCAGGATCTCTTCTCTTCATTCACCTATGAGGGAAAAATTTCAATCATGGAGGGGTCTCGTTCTTTCCCTATTCGTATACTACGTGATACGGGCGCAGCACAATCTATCCTCCTGTTTAACGTCATTCCTGATATATCTACCGCATTTACTAATGAGTGTTCTAATTTCGGATCTCTCATCCCATTCTTCCTATCCTTTAGCTAAAGTGCACCTCCAATGTCCCTTGATTACTGGGGAAGTGCAAATAGCCATAAGGAAAGACCCAATGCCTGTGTGCGGCATTCATTTATTATTGGGTAATGACTTGGTAGGAGATCTAGTGGTTCCTAACATAAAGACAGTCGACTCTCCCTTACCTGTCAACTCCACCACTGACCTTGAAGAAACTATTCCTCATCTTTTCCCATCTTGTGCTGTCACCCGGTCACAGAGTGTGCGTAATGGGCCCTCTTCATCTGTAACCACCTCCAATATCTTACTACCCACAGAAAATCTGTACACTAAGACCATTAGGAAGGATGAGCTCATTACAGCCCAACAATCTGATCCATCTTTGTTCAAACAGATGATGAAAGACCTCAGTGTGGACCATTGTACATCTTCGGCTTACCACCCACCATCCCAAGGTTGCTTGGAACGGTTCCATGAAAACTTTCAAATCAATGCTAATAAACTATCTCCCCTTAACTATATAGTCCATACTCCTGATCTCAGAAAAGATTCACAACTTGTTCACATTAATCTCATGAAGCTTTACCATTCCAGGCAGTCAGAGGAAGACATCCCAGAGGCTATAAGTCAACCTGTATTGCATTCGGTTTTGTCAGGGCCGGAGCCGGAGACAGATGACATGGACCTATTGGAGAATTTAGACTTCCCTCTACCTAAAGAAAACCCTACTAACAGTCACATACTCAACAACTTGGATGAGTATTTTTCTGTTCTGAATCCATCTCAAGCAAAAGATCTCACTAAGTTATTATCAACATTTCCTAAAGTTACATCAGACCTCCCAGGGTTTTGCAATATACTTAAACATGATATTAAGCTAATCTCGGATGTACAACCCATTAGGCAATCAGCCTATCGACTAAATCCACAAAAAAAGAGATTATGAAAAAGGAGGTAGATTTTTTGTTAAAACATAACTTAGCTGAGCCTAGTACCTCCCCCTGGGCTTCACCTTGCCTTCTCATTCCAAAACCCGATGGCACTTTTCGTTTCTGTACCGATTATCGTAAAGTGAACCAGGTCACTGTCTCAGACTCCTACCCTTTACCTTTGATTGAAGATATAATAGACAGCATAGGCTGTGCCAAATTTATCAGTACGGTGGACTTATTGAAAGGATATTATCAAGTGGGACTCACGGATAGGGCCAAAATAATCTCGGCATTTATAACTCCATTTGGTCTTTTTCAATATTTGGTTATGGCGTTTGGCTTTTCTAATGCTCCGGCCACATTCCAGAGAGCCATCAACTTCCTAATTCAAGACTTAGGTGGGACGTTCGCCTACCTGGATGACCTGGTGGTGGTGTCGGACAGCTGGGACGAACATCTGGTGCGTTTGGAGATACTGTT
This sequence comes from Homarus americanus, assembly GCF_018991925.1. Classification (NCBI taxonomy): domain Eukaryota; kingdom Metazoa; phylum Arthropoda; class Malacostraca; order Decapoda; family Nephropidae; genus Homarus; species Homarus americanus. The sequence continues at coordinate 32,461 of NW_024737509.1, forward strand.
TGCACGACTGCAAGAGACTGGATTCACCATAAACCTGGCTAAATCTGCTTTTGGCCGGGCCTCAGTGACTTACCTGGGACACATCGTTGGGCATGGTATGGTGAGACCCAAGGACGCAAACGTTAGAGCCATCTTGTCCTTTCCCACTCCAAGGACGAGGAAGGAACTCATGCGCTTCCTGGGGATGTGCGGCTACTACCGTCGGTTCTGCAGTAACTTCTCCAGCGTGGCCGGACCCCTCACAGACCTTACCAGTTCTGCGGTCCCTTACATCTGGAACCAGAGGTGCGACCAGTCTTTCCACCGCCTCAAAGCCTTCATTGCCTCCAAGCCTGTAGTCCACCCCCCTGACTACACCTCGCCCTTCCATCTGCAAATCGACGCTAGTGGTGTCG
>NW_024737510.1:0-1071 GCF_018991925.1 Homarus americanus
ATTCGCCTCCGTATGACACACTCTAATGGTGTAGGAAATAAGAAATAATTAACTCCACCATGAATAGGCCTTAAGGGCACTCAACAAAATAATGGTACACCAACAGATGCACACCTCTTAACCTGGCTTAAGACACTACAGTGGGGAACAAAAGTTATACATGATATTGAAATTATAAAGAAATATTAAATGCATCTATCAAAAATATTTAAGAAATATTAACTACACACAGCAAGACAATATCAGACACTGAAAAAATAAGGTCGTTGAACAGGCTTTGTGTGAAATATAACAGAGTCTAGAACTGCTTTTAGTATCCTGGTGGTCCAAGGTAGCATTCCCCGGTCACAGTCATGGGCTCGTGGGCCGTGGGTTCGAATCCTGGCGGGTTGAGGTGTTGATTGTATGTGGAAGTCCGCGTGCTTTATTGGGCTAATGAAATATAGATATATGCTGATAACCACAAGGAAAGAAGAAAACACGAAGTTCCCAAGCGCTTTCGTGTAATTCACATCTTCAGGGGTGAGTACAGACTAGAGAGAGAAATACAAATCAAGGTGTATATATACAGAGGAGGGTGAGACCAGGTCCACAATGGTCAGGTCATTAGGTAATGACCCTACTAATCTTTAAGTAGCACACAACGGTTGGTGGTCAGGTCAGATGGTCAGGTGACCCGGCCTTCTCACCTGGTCACAAATCTTCTTAATTACAAAATTGTCCAGCTTGTACATGCCGTTACTCAAATTTATGTTGAATGCTTCGGTATGTTTAATAAGACTAGATTCATGATGTTCCTACTATAAATTGAATTACATGGTAATATTGAGGAGGCATTATCCCAGTCAATGCAATGCTTGTTATCCCTTAAATGAACAAACAGAGCATTGGATTCCTGGCCTGTCCTAACACTGTATTTGTGTTGTTTAATTCTAGTTGCAAGATCTTTACCTGTCTGGCCTAAGTAAAACATATTACATTCCTTGCAAGGAACTTTATAAATGCAACCAATTGTGTTGTTGGGGGAGTTCTTGATTAACATTTGTTTAACAGTGCATGAGTTTTTAAATC
>NW_024737511.1:0-17593 GCF_018991925.1 Homarus americanus
ATTTTATTCAGCAGAGTGTGGACCCAGTGTACAAGTGGTTACTTTTACTTTTTTTTTTACTTTTATCCTCTTTGCCACTGATCGGCTTGTTAGCCGCTTGGGCGATCGGTCACGTCTCTTTTCCTTTATATTCTTCACCAAAAGGTCGGCTCGCTAGCCGCCCGGGCGATCGGTCACGTCTCTGTCACGCACTGTTGGCAAATACTGGGCATGCACCAGCTCCTGAATGTACCTGAACCCGCTCCAGTGTTGGTCAAGTCTTCTCTTGAAAGAGCTCACACTCGGTGCCGTCACAACACTCTCTGGTAGATTGTTCCAAGAGTTTACAACCCTCACTCCGAAAAAGTTTGCCCTCACGGTTTTCCGGACTTGCAGCTTCTTCAATCTTGAGCTGTGACCCCTTGTGGGGCAAGCGTCCGCCAGCTCCAAGTAAGGACACTCAACTGAGTAGTGCCCCCTGAGATGCTTATAAACCTCAACTAGGTCCCCCCTTGCCCGTCTGTAGTATATGCTAGGCAAGTTCAGGCGCTCCAATCTCTCAGGGTAGCTGAGATGCCGAAGTGCAGGCACCAGTTTGGTGGCCCTCCTTTGAACATTTTCAACCAACTGACAGTCCCTAGCATATCTCAGGGACCAGATGGGGTGACAGTACTTCAGATGGGGAAGCACTTCACTCCTGAAGATCGTCACGAGGGACGGACCGTCTAGATATCTGAACGACCTTCTTATAAGACCCAATAATTTATTTGCCTGATTTACCTTCTTCTCACAATGGCCCGAGAACTTCGGCTCATTGTCAACATACACACCTAGGTCCTTCTCACACACAGTCTCAACTAGTACATTTTCTTCATCCCGTTGGGACATATGGTACGCCTCCTTACCGTTGGTACGCCCCAGGTGCATCCTCTTACACTTCGTGACATTGAATCTCAGCAGCCATTCCTGGAGCCCACAGAGGTCCTTCTGCAGCTCTTCACAGTCCGCTTGGTTCTTAATTTCCCGAAATAACTTGGCGTCATCAGCAAACATTTGTATGGAGGAGTGTACAACGTCAGGCATATCATTTATGAAACAAACAAACAACATTAGGATTTGAATTGTGTCAAGCAAGAGCGCCCCGACATAAAACCGTGTTGGCAATCTTTTACAAGGTTGTTTCGTAGTAGATGTTCCATCGCTGCATCTCTGATAATACTCTCAAGTACTTTACATATTATGCTGGTCAGGCTCACCGGTCTATAGTTGTTCGTGGAGTGCCTATCGCCCTTCTTGAAGATAGGACTCACATAAGCCACTTTCCATTCACTGGGGACCATTTGTTCATCCAGGCATTTACAAAACAGAATCTTCAGGGGCTCTGCAAGCTCGTTGCACAGCTCCCTTAGCACTCTAGGATGCACCATGTCAGGTCCAGGACTCTTATGGACCTTTGGCCTGGACAGTTTATTTCTAATACCCTCTTCTGTGAACACAATGTGGGTCAGTGCTGTGTCGAACCGTCTGTCCTCAAACGCAGGAAGGTTAGTTGCATCCTCTCTTGTGAACACTGAGGAAAAGAAGCTGTTCAATGCCTCAGCTTTATCCTGGTCAGAATCTGCGTAACTACCATCTTCAAACCTCAGGTCTGATACTCCTACTCGCGTTTTCAATTTCGACTTTGCATAGCGGTAAAACGCCTTTGGGTTTGACTTGACCTCGCGTGCAACCAGCCTTTGGAACTCCTTTTCAGCCCTCCTACACTCTATCTTTGCTTGGTTTCTGGCTCTTGCATACATCCTCCTGTCTTGCTCATCGTTTGACCCAACCCACGTCTTGAATTTCTGGGTTTTCTTCTTAATTTTGTCGACCGCCGCATGGTTCATGTGTAAGGATCCCCTCGTATTCCTAGAAGCACTGGGTTTGGTCTTGGGTATATATTTATCGATCAAATGGGTCATTTTACTAGTTATGATATTCAGCGTAGTGTCTGCGTTCTTGTACCTTAATAAGTCAGGCCAGTTGATACCCCTCATCTCTTCCCTCATCCCATTGTAATTTCCCTTGTAATATTTGCACCTTGGCCTGGCCTTATCTTGAACTAGGTAACAGTTAAATCTGAATGACAACACTGTATGGTGACTGGTGCCAACTGGGGCAAGGTGTTCCAGTTTGGCCACCATACCCCCCTCGTTTGTTATGATGAGGTCAAGTGGCTTGGGTGTTTGTTCCCCTCTGTAATGTGTCGGGTCTCTCACATGTTGGAACAGAAAATTATCTCTCAGAGTTTCTACAAAAAGAGTAGCAGGATTATTCAAGTCATTCGGGGTTGACTCGTTTCTCCAGTCGATGTCGCCATAGTTAAAGTCCCCCATGATAAGGAGCTCCTCCACATCTACCTCCTTCAACAAGCTACTCACCGCACGTCTCTACCAAGCAGCCCCTCACCACACAGCATCTCCAGCACCAGACTGTCTATCATATAATTTATATATTATACAAGAAAACCACATTAGAGTTTCCTTCCATCCTGAGTGCTAGACAACATTAATATCTCGATACCCCTACACTCGTGTGCCACTCTGAAGCGGGTAAGGGAGAAGGTGACTTCCGGGGAGGAGGATCAGGTGAGAGATGGGTCGGTTTATAAGTTTGTTTCTATTAATGGGGTGTTACACAGGTCTTGTGTTTCATCCAAGCGACCAGCCAAAGTAGGTCGGTTTTTACTTGTTGTCCCTGCTGTTTGTCGTAGTAACATTCTCTCTGTAGCTCACAAGAGCCCTCTAGTAAGTCACTGTTCTCGTAGGAAAACTTATAGGAAGGTTGCTGATCAGTTTTACTGGCCAGGTATGGGAGCAGATATTAGAGATTTTTGTAGGGGTTGTGATCAGTGCCCAAGTATGTCCGCCAAGGGTAGAGCCCGTCCTGTTCCACTTGAACCCTTGCCCATCATTGCAGAACCATCTTCTCGGGAAGCCATAGATTTTGTTGGACCGTTCTCACCCCTTTCCTCTAAGAAGCCTAAATTACATCAAGCTAATTTGTTAAGGAAATATAATTGCAGGACCCGCATTGCTCGTGTCCTTGACGACGTCCCCAAGCTGGAGTTAGTCGAGGCACTACCCTGCAAGAGTTCCTGTGGAGTTCGGACGCCAGAGTCTGTTGATCTCAGTTGCCAGTTGCTGCCAACACCTGATGAGTTAGAAGAATCCTCTACGACTGGAAATAGGCCCAAACTTAAACTTGGACTGAAGTGGACTCACCGTGGTTTCATAAATGCAGTACCATTTTTTGGACATCAGTTTACCTATTCTTTTTCTGTGATATTTACTGCATGCCTGTAGGCGCGAAGTACTTTCTTTTGAGGCACATTTCTTCTGGCTATTAATAAATTATTAATCTGTGTTGTTGTCTTGTTGTTCTTAGTTACTTGAGTTAATTGTATGTTTATGTGTTGTGTGTGCATCATTGTGTCTTGTCTATTAATTCAAATCAAAGGTGACTGTTAATTTCTCGATATCTAACTTAAATGTCTGGTCATGAGATAAGACATACCGGCATTACCAGGTTATTGACGACTTTGTAGCTAGATCTGACTTTTTGTTTTTCTTGTTTTTGACGATATCCACAGAAATCTAGCGACTTTCTGGATACTTTTGGACTGTCCATGAAAACTCGGTTTTCCTAATTTCGAGCCATAATATATAGCAACAGGGTTACAGGGACAATGCATTTGAATGGGTTGAACTCATAAAACAACTTCATCAACGCTTACCTGACAACATTCGTGTGCTGTAGTCTATTTCTTTTCTGAGTGCCGATGAATGCTTGAAGCCTATTAAATCAGATATACTTGGTTTGGCACACTTATTTACAGAAGATTCCAGCACCCTTACCAAGATTGATTTCCAGTGGAAAAAACTGCATCACACAATCTGGACAGAAACATCTAACACCCTAAAATTGTGGTCAGAAGTGGCAAATTACAGAGATGCGAACGGTGAAAACCCTTACCATGATCTGGCTGAAATTGCACTCGCTGCCTTATCTCTTCCGTCCATTATAGTCGGCATTATGAAAATATAATTTGCATCCAATTACTGAAGGGGGGGGGGAATAATAGCTAGCGACTTTCCATGGAAGATTTAGCGACATTTAGCTACTTTTAGGTGCCAGTCTAGCGACATTTGAAAATCCGAGTTGGCAATCCTGGTACCCACGCTTCTCACCGGCGTCCCTACGACGCCAGTTGCGAAAATCCGCGGCAGTGGTAAGACGCGTCCATTGTTCTCAAGCTTTGACCTTTGTCTTAGTGCTTTATCCAGCCTTCTGCAATGCCCTTGGGGTATCAGGTATTAGTGACACGTTTAGTTAGGCCTAGGAAGGGATCCTGGTGGTAAGGAATCTCCTGTTTGGTAGGGATAATCATTTTGCAGTGATTGTTGTATATATATATATTTCGTATGTCTTGTGCAATGTTAAGTAATATTTGTTTGGTCTAACTCCTTACAGTATATTTTCGCCCTTCCGGCATCACTCTTATTTTATTATACAATTACTTATTCCCTTAAATTCATGTTTGCTAATCATTACTCCCTTTAAAACATAAATCGAATTAATTAATTAATTATCTTTTGTGATTCACTTATTTAAACTGTTCTTACTTTTTCAAGTACATTTAGTTGAGTAGGTTTTTGGTGGAGATAATTATTGCCGTGTTCCCTAATTGTACCTTTATTGGTTAATAACTTGGGGTAGGATTCACTCCCCAAGTATTAAGGGTAGTGGGATCGCGACAAGTGGGGGCCTTCCCGGAACTAACCGCCATTGTTGTCCTATCAAGTGCCAGGTGTTGTTTCATCGCTAAGTATTTTTGGATGCAAGTTGCTGTGTTCACAGTGTTCATTTATATTGCTCCTGTTATTGCTTAAGCTACTGGTGAGTTAACCCTTATCTTGTGTACCAGGTGTTTGGTTAATCCCTTGCTGTGTTTCACAGTTTATTGCATTTTGACATTATTAATTAGCTAGCTAGTTAGCTTAGCTGCCACGGTTACTTTTTTTTCGCTACTCGATTTTGAATTCAACATGTTTGACCTGGAAAGCTTTTTGGCTTCACCTTCAGCCGAAGTACTGAAGGGGCTTACTAAGGCAGAGTGGCAATCCCTCGCTGCTTATTATGAAGTAGAAGGCCGCTCTTCCATGAATAAGTCTAGGTTAGAAGAGGCTGTCCTCAACTACCTTATTGACAATGAAATCATAGCCCAACCGTCGGGAAATTCAGAGGAAATTGTTACACCAAGAAATTTGGCCTTACAAGTTGAACTCAAAAGACTCGAGGTGGAGCTGGAAACTCTCAAACAACGAGGTTTGGCTCAAGGTAGTAATACTTCAACATTCAGTGTAGACAAATGTCTCAACAGTGTTCCTAAATTTAATGAGGAAGAACCAGACAAATTCTTCTCTCTTTTTGAGAAAATTGCCCGACTTAACAAGTGGCCTGTTTCTCAATGGTCTCAACTTATTTATAGATCTTTCACTGGTAAGGCATTAGATGTGTTTTCTGCCCTCTCTGAGGATCAATGTCCGCGGTTTTGAGCGCGTATAAACTTGTTCCTGAAGCCTACCGGCAACAGTTCCGTAACTGCCGGAAGACTGACAAACAAACATTTGTGGAGTTCTTCAGGCAGAAACAGGTTCTTTGTCGGAGGCGGATTGAAAGTGAGTCTGCCCATGTAGAACATGACAAGCTTGTTGAACTAATCCTGCTAGAGGAGGTTAGAAAGTGTATCCCAGGCGACATTCGAGCACACTTGGATCAGAGAGGTATCTGTATTCTGGCTGATGCTGGTCCAGTGGCTGACCGTTATTCCTTAACTAATAGAAATGTAAATTCCAGGTCTTATGCTCCCACGTCCCAGTCCTTCACTTCCTTCAAGCGGCCCACACCAACATCTACATCGGGGTCCCTGCCTCTTGTCATACCGACCCGACCCTCAGGTTCTGCATCATCTACCCCGGGTGAGCCCATGGTCCATGGGACAGGTGGATCTACTCCTACTGGTGAGAGAAACTCTAGTTGCAGGTACTGTAAGAAGCCAGGACATGTCATCAGCGACTGTCTCAAGTTAAAGTAAAGAAATTCCTCTCACCAAGGATCCCCCACTCTTTTGGTCAGGGTGGCCGAGCAATCGGAGAAATTATTGGAGCCCTGTGTCACTGCCCTCAGTCAGACTGTTGCCCTGAATGCTTCCCCCTCTTCTATGATATCAACCTTTGAACCATTTTGTTCTCCTGGTTCCTTAGCTTTGGATCAATTCAGTCAACCCATTTCTGTTAAACTCTTGAGAGACACAGGCTCAGCCTTATCTCTTGTTACTAAAGAAGCTGCTCCATTCCTGGATTCATGCTATACTGGTAGCTAGGTGCTTGTGAACGGTTTGACCGGTGGGTCGCGTATTCCCCTTTGTCAAGTGTACCTGCGGTCATCCATAAAGTCAGGCTATGTCACGTTAGGAGTAGTAGATAGCTTACCTGTCGAAGGGGTCTCTCTATTGATAGGAAATGACCTCGTTGGTGACATGATGTTTCCTAATGTTGTGATCTCATCTTGTCCCACTGCCGAGAATAATGCTGTGCAGTTAGAAGTAGACTTTCCAGGGTTGTTCCCTGCGTGTGCTGTGACCCGTAGCATGAGCCGCAGTACAGAGGTAGAAGAGACTAGTGAAGTTGATGAAGTTTCCCTCCAGGACTGTGAGAAGTCCGAGGATAATCTTATCCAGCCGGACCATACTGATCTTGGTCTCAGTGAATTTTTTGAGGATTCCCCACAACCAGATAACCTCCAGATTAGTTCTGATGGAGATAGGAACCCAGATGTCACTAGTTTTGGTTCCTCTCCCATCACTAGGAGTAACTTTATTGAGCTACAAGCAGGGGATCCTGAGCTAGTAGGTTTTCTCAATAGGTCAGTTACTGAGACAGAAGCTGAGCAAGAATCAAATTGCTACTACACTAGGGCTGGTGTATTAATGCGGAAGTTCCGTCCCTCCAATTCTCCTGCCAATCACCCTTGGTTAGTTCATCATCAAGTTGTTATTCCCAATCCTTTGCGGCAGGACGTACTTAGTATCGCTCATGATGGGGTGGGTGGTCGTGCAAAATTTGTCAATTCTTTTGTTCAGGATGAGCGTCAGCTCTTATATACTCGATTGTCGGGTGACATGAACCCCAGTGTTAAACCATTCCCTCTGCAGCCTATCCCAGTCATTGAAGAGCCCTTTAGTAAGGTGGTCATAGATTGTGTCGGTCCCTTACCTAAGACCCCTCGTGGTCATCAGTTCTTGCTAACCATTGTTGATTGTGCAACCCGTTATCCTGAAGCCATTCCCTTGCGCCGCATCACAGCGAAGAATTTTATCAAAGCCTTAACCCACTTCTTCACTCAAGTAGGCCTTCCTACAGTGGTGCAGTCAGATCAGGGTTCCAATTTTACTTCCCGGTTGTTTAATCAGGTAATGCAAACCCTGGGAGTCCGGCAGTTGAGGTCTTCGGCCTATCACCCTCAGTCACAGGGGGTGGTAGAGAGGTTTCACCAGACACTAAAACTCATGTTGCGCACCTTCTGTCTGGAGACTGGGAAGGATTGGGACGAGGGAGTTGACCTGCTTTTGTTTGCTGTTCGGGACAGTAAACAAGAGTCGCTAGGATTCTCGCCCTTCCAGCTCGTCTATGGACATGAGGCGCGAGGGCCTCTTAAGGTGTTAAAAGAGTGTTGGTTGAGTGACCAGAGGGCGACGCCCTTCGCTTCATATATGGTCCAATTCAAGGAGAAGTTGCGTCTGGCTGTAGAACTTGCCCAGTCCAACTTAAGGTGTGCTCAGGTGAAAATGAAACTGCATTTTGATAAGGCCCATCAGGCAAAACCTAGAGAATTCCAAGTGGGGGAGCAGGTGTTGGCCTTCCTGCCCTTACATGATCACCCTTTTAAATCCAAATACAGTGGTCCATATGAAGTACTAGAAAAACAGGGGTCCGTGAATTATGTGATTAGCACCCCTGAACGGCGTAAGAAAAAACGCCTTATCCATGTCAATCTTTTAAAGTCATATCATGTTCGTAACGAAACCCTGGGAAAAGCAGTTGCTTGTGTTGATCAATCCTTGCCAAATTGTATCATTGTGCCAGAGTGTAAGGATGATAAAGATCAGTGTTTTTCTGAAATAATGAATGAGTCTAGTGTAAAAGTTGAAAACTCGACTATCTTGGAGGACCCCAGTGCTAAGTTGTGTCATCTCTCTAGTGACCAAGCCAATAATATAAAGTCTATTACAGGAGTATCTTATTATAGTTGGTGATTACCCACTCTCTTGTTCAGTGCTGGAGCATGACATTGAGACCAGGGGAGCCAAGCCAATCCAATCCAATCCGATATGGCCCTAGATGGCTCTCAGGATGACTGAAAGTACTGTATTTTGGTTTCATGTCATCACATCCTTCCATTTTTGTTGTTGTACTGTTTGGCAGGTCAGTACAGCCATCTTTCAATTTGCACAGATTAATTTGAAGGTTTTTGAAATCTCACTACTGAAGTATTAAATTGATACCTGTTTTTAAAATACTGTAACACAAAGCTTTTTTGAATAGCAGGGTTTTGAAAAGAATGCCATTGCACCCGGCAGAGTATCTCGTTGCTTTCTTACTTTACAAAAAAAAGTAGCGTCACCCGAGTCATTGAGATCCGGAAAGCTCCCCCATCACCTGCTGTCATCTGACTCCCTCCCCCAGTAACCCTCCACCACCACTTAAATTATATTTTTTTATCACTGTATTATTATTGAATTAATGTATAATAAATATTGATGGAAATAGAGAAACAAAAAGTTTCGATGGTGAATCAATTTGTTGTGACAGCCGACGAGGCTCTTTATTGTGTTAATATTTAGTCAATTAAATTCTTAAAGGTTTACTTTATTTATTTTTATTCTCTTTTAATTTACTTCACTTTTTGTTTGGTTACGCCTAGAACCTGCTGGATATTTAAGTAAATTAAGAGACGGCGTAACAGTTTTGGCGACCTTGCCAGGATTCACTAACGATCTTTTGACACTTGTGATATTTTTTTCTAAGCATGCTGATGGATTTGTTTTGAGGCATGATGAATATTAATTAATAATTTTGTACAAAATTTTGACTCATTACTTTAATGGTGTCTAATTTTAAATTTTAATTCATTATTTGAAGAGACCCAGACATTGGCCTTCACTTACATCTGGGCACCGCAAAGTTGACCGTGTCGGTAAATTCTTTCTTTTGAGACTTGATTTCTTCTGGCTCTCAAAGGGTGTTGTTGTGAGGGCAGCAAGCTCGTTTCCTTGGGGTAAAGGTGCAGCTCCTTTGGTTTTTCAGGTATAGCTAAACGTAGCCGGTGAGCACGAGCTGCCTGTGTTAGTACGTGTCAAGTCTCCTTGTTGCTAAAGAGTGGACCTCATACTCGGTAACGATTTTGCTGCCACATTGACGTTCCAGGTTTTTAGTTGTAAAGGAATTTGAGAAAAATTTTTGTGAAATGGTAATACTAAGAGATTCTTATGGTAATGGGTGGGCTTGGGATTGGTTCTATAGAAAGATTTCTTAGTAATGTTAAGGCATTTGTCTATGAAAGATCTAGGGTACTGAAGGTTCAAGCCAATATTATAGATATATTTATATTCCTCGTCAATAAATTCCGGGCTGCAAATTCTCAAAGCACGTAAAAACAATGATGAAAATACTGACTGTTTGACTATTATGGTGGGCAGAATAATAATGAATGTATGAACACACATGAGTAGGTTTCCTATAAATACTGAACTTAAAGGTGTTACCTATTCTGTGGATCAGACAGTCTAGTAAAGGCAATTTACAGTCATGCTCTAAATCCACAGTGAATTTGAGCAAAGGGGCTAAGTTGTTAAGTTGTGGCAGTTGAAAAGAAACTATTAAGTAATATTTTACCACCTTCAGCAGTCTGGTTTAGATATGATGATGATGTATTATGTCTCTGGCCATGTAATGAGGACCCAAAAGCATTCCTGCCACAACTTAACAACTTTGCCCCCTCGATCAAATTCACTGGAATTAGAGCCACATTTTATCAAAAGCTTTTGATACGTCTCTGAGAACAATATTGCACTGGTTTTTATTGCTGACGGCGTTAGCTATTTATTCTCAAATTAATGCAATAGCCGTGTTTGTGCCTCGGTTCTTTCGGAATCCGTGTTGTCTGGGGTTATATTTGTTTTCCTGTTCTAGATAGTTTCTGAGTCTGCTGTTGACTATTTTTTCTAGTATTTTCCCTGGTGTTTCTAATAAGGATATAGGTCAGGGGAAGTGTCCTGTTGCTAGTGAAGCGTTAAAGATCTGTGGGTATGTTTTGAAGGACTGTTTTGTTTGTCTGACTTAGTCCAGGTGCTTTATTTTTAAAAGTGGTTATTATGTTTCTTATGTCTTTGTGGTGATTGGCAAGGTTAATGTGTCTGCACTGATTAGTATGTTGAGGTCTATTGTTCTTGGTGGTTGCCATTTCTGTGTGTTTAGTGTAAGGTGTGTTGTTACCATCTGTTCTGTTACTCTACAATAGTTTCTGTTTCTTCTTCTGTCATTTTATATATGTTACTCCAGAAATTTCTGAAGATCAGTTCTTTTTCTACAGATTCTCTAGCTTTTACCCCGTTGTCGTCTATAAGATGACTGTTATCTATGGAGTTAGTGCCCATTAGTTTTTTATTTTACTCCAGAAAAATTTTGGGTTGTGATTATCTGGTTTCATTTGTCGTTGTGTGATTGTTTACATATTTCTTTCAGCTCTTCCTTTAGGTTTCTGAAGAGAGTTATTGTTTCTTGGTTCCGGCCGTGAGTATTTGTATGTTCTAGTATATTATTCAGTCTTGTCTGGATTATCTTCTGTTCGTGTGTTAATTGTGCGTGGGGTAGTGTGCGGTAAGTTGTTTTGGGGGTGTTATTTTCCATGGCTGTGGTGACTTTAGAGTACCATGTTTCCAGGGCTATGTCAATGTCTGCTGTGTTTTTATGTTGATGTATTTGTTCGTTTGTGTTGAGTTCTGCCTTAAAACCCTCCCAGTTTGCTCTGTTGAAAGAGAATCTAGGGATGGAGGGGATTTGTATTGGTAATGTTGATAGAGTGATAATTATGGGCAGGTGATCGCTAGTGATGGTTGGTCCAGGTTTCATGTGTTAATTCAAATGGTGGTGTCTATTGGTCAAAACCATATCCGGCTTCCCGGTGCTTCCTGCAGCTATGTAGGTTTCGAAATCTGGGCCCAGGTGTGTGATGTTGCCGTTTTCTAATAGGTCGTGTATAATCTTCCCCCTTGGGTTTCTGGTTCTGTGTCCGAGTATGGTGTGTGTCGCATTTAAGTTTCCTATAAAATACTGTATGCTGGTGTGTTACGTCTCATTAGTTTTAGTAAGTCGCCAGTCGGGAATGTTTGTCGTCGGCAAGGTAAATATGTTGTTCCGATTGTTATTGGGCCTTTAGTTGTGTTGATTTCGACTGCTAAGAAGTAGGTTTGGAAATTGTCTATGAGTGTATGTTCAGTTGATGTGTATAATAGTTGAAGAGTTTTATTTTGTCACTGTTTTTCCGTCGGTGTGAGTTTATGAGAATTATGTCTGGGTCTATGCTGTTGTATATGTTTGTCAGTTCTGTTTGTCTTGTATGTGTCCAGGCCAGGACGTTGTGTTGTATTATTTTCTGTGTTCTGTTTTGCGTAATCGTGGGTCGCATGAACTTGACGCGTGTTGTTCGGTTGCTCGGGTCTCTCCGGGGGAGAGTCTCTCTCTCTTCTCCTTCAGTCCTGTTCTTATTTTCTTGAATTTTGATAAGTCTACGTTCTCGATTTTGTTGTATTTGCTGCTTATTTTTCCTCCACGTATTAGTGTTTCTATGAGTCCCTCTTCATATGTGTATTTGGTTGTTCCTTCTTTAATATCTTTTAACAATCTCTCATTTGTTACAGGGAGTTGACCGAGTAAAACCTGATTCCTATGCTGTCTCCGACGTCGGCCGGCCGTTGACCGGTGGGGTTCTCTCTACGTGGTCTTGCTGGTGTTGACTTAGCTGATTGGTTGGTTGTGTTCTCTAGGGTCTTGTGGTTATTTGGGAGTGGGTTGTATCCATTGCAGTCTCTGCTCCTGTGCAATTTTCTTGTGTTATTTTATCTTCCCTTTCTTTGCTGGTGATTCCTAGACTGTTTTTGGTTATTATTTTGAAAATGTCTGCTGATGGGGCATTGTGTGGGAAGTTTACCTGTGGTAGGTTGTTCGCTGCCAACATTTCTCTGATAGTTTTTCCGAATGTTCCCGTGTTAGCCGCGTTGATTATGTGGGCATGTATCGGTGTGGCTAGTGTGGTGAAGGGTAGACCCTCGTTAAAACGGACCCCTTTAATCCCGATATCGGACGAAATCTGAATTAAGCGAAGGACTGTCCGTGTCAAATTTCTGGTTCTGGGATTGTCCGATAGATGGCGCGTGCGTGCCATCTGTAGTGTCTTGCAACTTTGTTATTGCAGCATAGGTTTTGGTTGGGTAAGTTTCTATATGTTTGTTCGATTTTTCCTTTTCCTTCATGTCTTTGATGATATCCTTCCTTACTGGGCATCGTGCTGCCAAAGTGCGGTGATGTCCTTTGCAGTTCGGGCATTTTCAATTTTCATTACGTGTGTCTTTAACTTCCATATTTTCATACGTGGTACAGTTTTGTATCAACTGTGGTCAGGTCTTCTTCATGAGTGCTCTTTGTACAGCACAGCTTAAGCATTCATTAGTTATTTTTGACAGATAACTAGTTATAAAGGATAGATCCTGAAATCCTGTTTGATAATAGAGCCTAAAAAGAATTAATGAGATCCCATCCTCCTCCTTTGATGTCATCATAAGAGGTCAGTGGATTATGTGGGGTTGATTCTTCTTCCCGCTCAGTGATAAAGTCTGACAAGTAAATAATTGGTAACTCATGTGCTGTGAAACCTTGAGAGTGATTTCCATACCTTCCAAGCCACCATGGACAACCTTGCTTTGTCAAACATCTGATCATGGGACATGGTTAGGGGGAAGTTGGCTGATGGTCAGTTTAGCCCTAATCACTCTAGTTTAGAGCTTCCAAGGGTTCCAAGCCCTCAAAGTTTGGTGGACACATTTACAACTTAATCTTTATGATGTTATTAAAAGACATTATGCAGCTTAGAGAGCTGCCATCAGGTAATCATGGCTATGCACACAACTGTGGGAAATGGACATGAAATGTTGGAGATGATTATGATGATATCAGCCTTTTCCTGCTATGGGTGGAGAGCAACTGAAACAAGTTGTCGTCACTCCTTCTTCCACTTTGTAATTTAAGTTTCAGTTGTTTAATTGCTTCTGAAGAGACTTGCATTTTGGGTGACCTTATAGAGTACCGAGACTTAGTGTGCTTTGAAAAAATCCTCTGGAGAGTGGGTCCAGGACTTACACTTGCAAACTTCCTGTTTCTTGGGTTGAGGTGAGTGTTCTTCTTCACTGACAACATGTTTGTTTATTTCTGTGAATTAATATGTAGTAATATCGAGATAATATGCATGTTATAATAAAATTTTGGATAAAATTAGAGCAATACAGTCATGGGGCGGGGCATCTTTTCTCAGCTGAGAAAAAAATGAAGTACAGATGCTCCTCTACTTGCGAAAGAGTTACGTTCTTGAGGCTTGTTTGTAAGTCCAACTTTACTCCTGTAGATACCAAACTTATTGTAAAAACTGAAAAGATGATGGATATTTAGCCCAGCTATACCCTTTAATACAGCCTTAAAACCTGGCTCACTCTTCTCCTCTTAGGTAATGTTTGTTTTATCTGGAATTTTCTTGAACGTTCTTAAGTAGAGGAGCACCTTTATAGTGGTGTTTCCTTATTATTTCACACTATTATACTTAGCAATATTATAAATCTCTGGCTAATAATAGGGACGGAAAGATAAATACTGATAGGCAAATGAGTTTTTTATTATTATTTTATTTTGGGGGGGTTTATGAGGGGGGTGTAAGATGAGTGCTGTTTTTGGTGATCATTAACTTGTTTTACAGTATTAGTCCACAATAATAAGAAAATTTGGGAGAAAAATTCGGTTATTGTTGGGGTTGAGGCAACTAGATATGTCTGATTACAGCAAATGTGTTATTGTCTATTTGTAGGTGAAAGATTTTATCCTCAATAGATGTAGGTTAACATTACACCTGGAGGCAAATGCCTAAAGAAGGAAGGATATTCCTTTTAGTTGTGTGAACAAATATTAAACAAAGTATGTATCAGAAAAAGATGTATATAAAGAAAACATTTCGTTATATGTTGAGGTTTGGTTGAGCAGTGTTTGTGGGGATATGGTGATGATATTTCTCTTGCAGTACCTGTTCCTGTTATAGCACATGAACCATCATGTTTATTAATACTCTACTTGTTTTATGCATGCATACATACAGTCAGCCCTAAACATGTACGGGGGTTAGGTAAGAGAGATACCCATGAATGTTAAAAATCCGTGTACTTTTGCCTCCCCCCCCCCCTAAAAAACCCCTGGCTCCCCCATGTCCTTATTTACCATGTATACCTGTGTGTAGTTCGAGTTTTTAAGACCAAATTATTTGGCAAAAAATTAGGGGTTGACCTCTAAACGGCTAATAGTTTCGTTAGGTTGAAAAATATTTACCAGGAACTACCAGTAAACAATGGAAACGACACACCACCGGCTGTGAGTGTCGGTACAGCTGCCAGGGCAGATCTCTTGCATCATAATAGCAAGCCCAAAGTAACCAAATGCATGGTATGGTATACACAGTATACTGCTAGATCTGGGGGTCACTAAATCTAAGGGGATAATTTAACTCTAATCTTAATGTCTAAGGGTCGCTGCCACCAGACCCCCTCTGGACAGCATGTAGCTCGTTAGGTAGCAGGCAGAGTGGACTAGGCATTGGGTTAGGTTTTCCATTGACCAGATCGATGAGGGTAAAGAAGGGGGAAACCATAACATGTCTTAATTGATTTATTCCTTATAAAACATACTGGTAAAAAAAACATACATGAATTGGCCTTCCTCAGAAGAACAACGGAATTTTGGTTACCCAGCTGGGCCCCAGACTCCTACATTACTGGCGGGTCATCCACCCACTTATTGCATAACAATCGGTGAACGCCGTATCTCGGTCGTTCCTTCTTACAATATCCCTTAACACATCAGACTGCTCCACTGGTGTGGATTTTAGCACCGTCGGTTATCATACATAGTAGCACCATCTCAACACACCTGTTACACTCCATACCTGCAAGTATGTGACTCCTTGTGACTTTTAGGTATACACAACGGGCACCTCGTTCGCAAACCGCCCTCGGTGGGTAAAGACGAGGGCTTCATCTAGAGACATGCCAGCACTATTTCTACGCCTGGTATTATAGGTCGCTCCAAGTGACGACCGCAGTTTCTCACGGTTTCCTTAGTTGTGACTATTCATGTGGAGTGGTGCGCTGGGAATCCACCGGCTCATAGTGGACTGGTATAGTGGGGAGTAATTCCCCACCTGGTGTGGCGCTCAAGGAGACAATGGCGGCCGGGCGGCAAGATACCCCGACCACGTGGCACCTGTGGTGACGGCAGAACGGGAAAGACTAAGCAATAATGCCTGACGGGCGGTTATCCCACCCCTTAACACATCCCTATCACACTTATATATCCGGCAAAGCTTTAAACTGTAGTAACTGCTATTTATCAACCTTACTTGTAGGGCGGGATATAGCCCGCTAGGACACTGACCTGTGGTGACGGCAGAACGGGAAAGACTAAGGCCGGCTTCCCGCCGCTTCTCGTCACATAGGCCTACAGTTTCCAATCCTCAATTTACACTTTTGTTTCTTATGGTTCTCACCTGAACACTTCACGGTATCTTGTCACTCATTTCTTATAAACACATATATTAATCCTAAATTACACACTAAGGTCAGGTCTTGGTTTGCTAGTGCTTGGTTAAATGCCTGGGATTTTAATATCAACTGGGCATCTGAGGCGGGTACATGGCGCGCCTTGAAACCAAAGCCGAATGATCATGGCGGGGGTGTATCAACTTCACTTAAAAACTGTAATGAGGGATCCTCCTCTCACACATTGCACTATTTGAACACAGACATAAGATTCTCTGATCACTGTACCTGTCGTGGGTATATGTCACGTGAGGCTACGAGGTGTATTAAATTCATACCGACGCATACACGATATTTCCTTTCCAGTATAGTTTCTAGATCACTGTCAACACCTCACATAGTCCTGATACATTTATCCTTTTCCAGATCATTGTTCTCATGTATTTTCATATGATATCTGTTGGAGTTAGGTTCGCTACACGCTCACAGACGTAAATAGTAGGACCTTCAAACCCTGCTCCACACTTAGTCTTACAGTACCCTAGTCCGGCTCAACTGGACTTTAACATTCATCTTATGCCTACCCTGAGTGATCCTTAATGCTATGAATACATACACTTGATATGATATAATTATACCTGGGTACCATACCACACATGGTCTAGGAACCTTGAGTAGGGGAGTTGTCCTTTCTCAATGTTTCCCGTTTTCTGGGGTTCTACAAGCGCTGTGCATTTGAATGTTATGTAACGTAATATGAATTAGATGGGATTTTTAGGGATGACAATGATGTGCGCAGTACAACAGGACGATGTAAAACAAAGTATTCATTTTTTAAAGTTTATTTATAGATACTGTACATAAATTTTTGTTCATTACATTTGAAACATCAATCTTTGTTAATTAAATTTGAAACAAAAGAAAACTACTATACCATATTCTCATTAAAATATTACATCACAAGTATATTTTACTTTAACTGTGACTGAATGAATATATTCTCAGAAATAAATATGAAAATGTAATATTTTGGCTGAAATGACGTACATATTACAGTGGAAAGTGGGATAAAATCATGACGAAAACAATGACTTTCGCTTTCTTTCGTTGTTCGAAAGATTTTACCGTAATCGCATTTCGAATGGTTTTGAGTTAAAAAAACTGTTGTACCGTACCGTATTACAATAATATTCTATCCTATCATTAGCCTCATAATCCCACAACTGAAAACCATTCGAAAAGTGATTACGGTAACGTGTTTTGAACGAAAGAAAGCGAGTCATTGTTTTCGTCACAATTTTATCCCACTTTCCACTGTAATATGTACGTCATTTCAGCAAAAATATTACATTTCCATATTCTCAGAAATAAATAGTAGTTTTGTTGAAACGTAATGTACGGTATTTAATATTAAAATGCAAAAAGAGCTATAAAATCAATTAATACTGTACATCCGTAATGTACTGGCTGGCATCCCCACTCGTCCCTGCTGCCGCCAGTCACCGCACCTCCCCGCTCTATGCCTCCGCCTCCTCCACGTCATCACTACTGTTGTATTACAATAATATTCTATCCTAATTCACTTAAATAAGTACTACGATACCATATTTCTGAATATTTTCATTAAAATCCATCAAAATCTATTTCATTGTCATCGTCTTAAGCACC
>NW_024737512.1:0-4451 GCF_018991925.1 Homarus americanus
TTGTTATTCTCGATAAGGGGGACTTTGTTATACTCGATCAGGGGGCTTTGTTATACTCGATCAGGGAACTTTGTTATACTAGATCAGCGGCCTTTGTTATACTCGATCAGGGGACTTTGTTATACTCGACCAGACGACATTGTTATACTCGTTCAAGGGCCTTTGTCATACTTGATCAGGGGGCTTTGTTATACTCGATCAGGGGACTTTGGTATTCTCGATAAGGGGGACTTTGTTATACTCGATCTGGGGCCTTTATTATACTCGTTCAGGCGCCTTTGTTATATTCAATCAGGGGCCTTTGTTATACTCGACCAGAGGACTTTGTTATACTCGATCAGGGGCCTTTGTTAAACTCGATTAGGGGCCTTTGTTATACTCGATCAGGCGACTTTGTTATACTCGATCAGGAGACTTTGTTATACTCGATCCAGAATTGTTTTTTACTCGATCAAAACTTTGTTATATACTCGATTAGAACTTTGTTATACTTGATAAGGGGCCTTTGTTATAATCGATAAAGAGAACTTTCTATATCGGTCAGGGACTGTTATACTCGACCAGGGGACTTTGTTATACTCGATCAGGGGACTTTGTTATACTCGACCAGGGGACTTTGTTCTACTCGATCAGGGGACTTTGTTATACTCGATGTGGGGACATTGATATATTCGATGAGGGGACTTTGTTATACTCGATGATGGGACTGTGTTATACTCGTTCAGGGGACTTTGTTATACAGGATCAGGGGATTTTGTTATACTCGAATCGGGGCCTTTGTTAAACTCGATCAAAGGCCTTTGTTATTCTCGATGAGGGGCCTTTGTTAAACTCGATTAGGGGACTTTGTTCTACTCGTTCAGGGGACTTTGTTATACTTGATCAGGGGATTTTGTTATACCCGATTAGGGGGCTTTGTTATACTCGATCAGGGGGCTTTGTTATACTTGATGAGGGGCCTTTGTTATAATCGACCAAGGGAGTTTGTTATACTAGAAACCAGGGGACTTTGTTATACTCGATGAGGGGCGCTGTTAAGCTCGATGAGGGCCTTTGTTATATACTCGACCAGGAGACTTCGTTATATGATCATGGGCTTACAGCTAAGCTGATCCAGGGGCCTTTGTTATACTCGATCAGAGACTTTGTTGTTCTCGATCAGGGGACTTTATACTCGATCAGAACTGTTATACTCAGTCAAGGGAACTTTGTTATACTCGATCAGGGCCTTTGTTTATAATCGTTAAGGGACTTTGTTATACTCGATCAGGGGCTTTTTATATATACGACCAGGGGAGTTTGTTATACTCGATTAGGGGCCTTTGTTAAACTCAATCAGGGGCTTTTGTTATACTCGATCAGGGGACTTTGTTATACTCGATCAGGGGACTTTGTTATACTCGATCTGGTGGCTTTGTTATACTCGATCAGGGAACTTTGTTATACTCGATCAGGGGCCTTTGTTATAATCGTTCAGGGGACTTTGTTATACTCGATCAGGGGACATTTTATACTCAATCAGGGGACTTTGTTATACTCGATCAGGGAACTTTGTTATACTCGATCAAAGTCCTTTGTTATACTCGATCAGGAGTCTTTGTTATACTCGATCAGGGGCCTATGTTGTACTTGATGAGGGGGCTTTGTTATACCCGATCAGGGGACTTTCTTATTCTCGATGAGAGGGACTTTGTTATACTCGATCAGTGGGCTTTGTTATACTCGATCAGGGAACTTTGTTATACACGATCAGGGGCCTTTGTTATACTCGTTCAGGGGCCTTTGTTATACTCGATCAGGGGACTTTGTTATACTCGATCAGGGGACTTTGTTATACTCGATCAGGGGGCTTTGTTTTACTCGATGAGTAAACTTTGTTATACTCGATCAGGGGCCTTTGTTATAATCGTTCAGGGGACTTTGTTATACCCGAAAGGGGACTTTGTTATACTCGATCAGGGGACTTTGTTATACTCGTTCAGGGGACTTTGTTAAACTTGATTAGGGGACTTTGTTATACTCGATCAAGGGGCTTTGTTTTACTCGATCAGGAAACTTTGTTATACTCGATGAAGGGCCTTTGTTATACTCGATGAGGGGACTTTGTTATACTCGATCAGGCGACATTGTTATATTCGATGAGAGGACATTGTTATACTCGATGATGGGACTGTGTTATACTCGTTCAGGGGACTTTGTTATACTCGATCAGGGGACTTTGTTGTACTCGAATAGGGGCCATTGTTAAACTCGATCAAAGGCCTTTGTTATTCTCGATGAGGGGCCTTTGTTAAACTCGATTAGGGGACTTTGTTCTACTCATTCAGGGGACTTTGTTACACTTGATCAGGGGATTTTGTTATAGTCGATGAGGGGGCTTTGTTATACTCGATCAGGGGGCTTTGTTATACTTGATCAGGGGCCTTTGTTATATTCCTTCAGGGGACTTTGTTGCCTCGACAAGGGAGTTTGTTATACTCAGACAGGGAACTTTGTCATACTCGATGAGGGGCCTTTGTTAAATTCGATGAGGCCTTTGTTATACTCGACCAGGGGACTTTGTTATATACTCGATCATGGAGCTCCTGTTAAGCTCGATCGAGGCCTTTGTGCTTATGCTCCATCGAGGACTTTGATATTCTCGATTGAGGACTTTGTTATATACTCGATGAGGGCTTTGTTATACTCGATCAGAGACATTGCGCATACTCGATCAGGGGCCTTTGTTATAATCGTTCAGGGGACTTTGTTATACTCGATCAGGGGACTTTATACTCGATCAGGGGACTTTGTTATACTCGACCAGGGGAGTTTGTTGTACTCGATTAGGGGCCTTTGTTAAACTCGCTCAGGGGCTTTTGTTATACTCAATCAGAGGACTTTGTTATACTCGATCAGGGGACTTTGTTATACTCGATCAGGGGGCTTTGCTATACTCGATTAGGGTACCTTGTTATTCTCGATCATTGGACTTTTTTATACTCGATCAGGGGACTTTGTTATACTCGATCACGGGGCTTTTTTATACTCGATCAGGGGACTTTGTTATACTCGATCAGGGCTTTGTTTTATCAATCAGAAACTTTGTTATACTCGACATGGAGCGCTGTTATAATCGTTCAGGACTTTGTTATACTCGATCAGGACTTTATTTATACTCCGTCAGAGCACGACATGCTCGATCAGGGCCTAAGTTATATACCCGATGAGGGGACTTTGTTATACTCGATCAGGGGACTTTGTTATACTCGTTCAGGGACTTTGTTAAAGCTTGATCAGGGGACTTGTTATACTCGATTAGGGCTTTGTTATACTCGATCAGGCTTTGTATATATGATCAGGGGCATTTGGTATAATCGTTCAGGGGACTTTGTTATACTCGAACAGGGGACTTTGTTATACTCGATCAGGGGACTGTTATATCGGTGATGTTATACTCGATGAGGACTTTGTTGCCTCTCGATCAGGGGACATTGTTATATTCGATGAGAGGACATTGTTATACTCGATGATGGGACTGCGTTATACTCGTTCAGGGGACTTTATTATACTCGATCAGGGGACTTTGTTATACTCGAATAGGGGCCTTTGTTAAACTCGATCAAAGGCCTTTGTTATTCTCGATGAGGGGCCTTTGTTAAACTCGATTAGGGGACTTTGTTCTACTCATTCAGGGGACTTTGTTACACTTGATCAGGGGATTTTGTTATAGTCGATGAGGGGGCTTTGTTATACTCGATCAGGGGGCTTTGTTATACTTGATCAGGGGCCTTTGTTATACTCGATCAAGGGACTTTGTTATTCTCGATCAGGGGACTTTGTTATACTCGATGAGGGGGCTTTGTTATACTCGATCAGGGGACCTTGTTATACTCGATCAGGGGCCTTTGTTATAATCGTTCAGGGGACTTTGTTATACTTGATCAGGGGACTTTGTTATACTCGACCAGGGGACTTTGTTATACTCGACCAGGGGAGTTTGTTGTACTCGATTAGGGGCCTTTGTTAAACTCGATCAGGTGCTTTTGTTATACTCAATCAGAGGACTTTGTTATTCTCGATCATTGGACTTTTTTATACTCGATCAGGTGACTTTGTTATACTCGATCACGGGACTTTTTTATACTCGATCAGGGGACTTTGTTATACTCGATGAGTGGCCTTTGTTATACTCGATCAGAGGCCTCGTTATACTCGATCAGGGGACTTTGTTATACTCGATCAGGAGACTTTGTTATACTCGATCAGGGGACTTTGTTATACTCGATGAGGGGACATTGTTATACTCGATTAGGGGCCATTTTTATACTCGATCATTGGATTTTGTTATACTCGAATAGGGGACTTTGTTATAATCGTTCAAGCGACTTTGTTATACTCGATCAGGGGACTTTGTTATTCTCGATCAGGGGATTTTGTTATACTCGTCCAGGGGAGTTTGTTATACTCGA
>NW_024737513.1:0-5000 GCF_018991925.1 Homarus americanus
ATACAAACGCAACAGACAACCACCCCCAATAAAAACGTAACAGACAACCAACCCCCAATAGTGTAACAGACAACCACCCCCAAATAAAAACGACAAATTTCAATAAAAACGTAACAGACAACCAACCTCAATAAAAACGTACACAACCACCCCCAAATAAAACGCAATGACAACCACCCCCAACATAAACGTAACACAACTACCACCCCCAATAAAAAACGTAACAGACAACTACCCTCAAATAAAACGTAACAGACAACCACTTCAAGAGTAAATCGTAATAGACAACCAATTTCAAATAAAACGTAACAGACAAATGTACACCCCCAAATAAAACGTAACAGACAACCACCCCAAATAAAAATCGCAACAGACAACCAATTTCAACAAACGTAACAGACAACTGCCCCCAAATATAAACGTAACAGACAACCACACTTCAAATAAAATCGTAAAATAGACAATCCACACTTCTAAATAACCACCCCAGGTAACAGCATAACCACCCCAAATAAACCCCCAAATAAAACGTAACAGACAGAGACTGACAGACAGAGAGACAGTCTATTTGTTTGTCTTTCTCTGTCTGTCTCTGTCAATATCTGTCATTTTCTATCTGTCTCTGCCTACTTGTTTGTGTGTCTGTCTGTCTTGTCTATCTCTATTACTATCTCTGTGTATGTGTCAGTCATTCTGTCTGTCTGTCTATTTGTCTGTCTGTCAGTCTGTCTGACCTGTCTTTGTCTCCTATTCTTTGTCTGTCAGTCTGTCTTTTTTGTCTGTGTCTTTCTCACTCTGTCTGCCTGCCTGTTTGCATTTGTCTGCCGGTCTGTTTGTCTCCGTCTATCTGCTTTTGTCTGTCTGTCTGTCTGTCCATGTTTCTCACTTTTTCTGTCAATGTATGACTGTTTGTCTGCCTGCTCTGTCTGTCTTTCTCTTTCTATCTGTCTGTCTGTCTGTTCGTCTATCTCTGCATATCTGTCTGTCTGTCTGTCAGGCTCTGTTTTTGTCTGTCAGTGTCTGTCTGTCTGCATTTCTCATTCTGTCTGTCTGTGTCTGTCTGACTGTCTCTGACTGTTTGTCTTTCTGTCTCTGTTTGTCTGTCAGTCTCTGTCATTTTCTATCTGTCTCTGCCTGCTAGATAACAAGAACATGTTATTTCTTTACAAAGCAGAGTTTGAGTTGAGGCGGAACAACCAGAAAAATGTTCCAAGTTTGTTATAATTTCATCTTTTACCAAAGTGTTCCTGTTATTTAACAACTCAATCAGATACGTTACGTAACAGCGGTCGAGCCTGACGAGAGCGCCGGACCTTTTCATTTACGGCGATTCCTTCTTTATCTTGAGTTAGTGAATATAAAACGTATTTATCAATTTATGTCTTTGTAATATATCAGCGGCAACTGGTGAGACACATCAAGTCCACGATAGATCCTGATATTGGAGACATTTAACAAGAACCAACCCTAACACTCACACACACACACGAACATAAGAATTGAGAAAACTGCAGAGCTTAAATCTAAATTTGTCTTATTTAAAACCATTTGTACGAGTTCCCTCCCGGTTGGGTAGTTTCAGTACCTTTGTAATATCACCGTTGTTTATCCCTGACTTCCATTTATATTCCTCGATCATATCGCCCCTCATTCTACGTCTCTGCCTGTCTGTTCTGTCTGTGTAACTGGCTCTTTGTCTGTCTGTCTCTCTGTATGTCAATCTTTCTGTCTGTTTTTGTCTGTATGTCTGTATCTGACTGTCTGTTTGTCTGTCTTCTCAGTCGTCTCTTGTGACAACTAATGTTGGAAGCGGAAGTAGTTCCCAGTTATCACAACAGAAGACAATCCCCAATGTGTAAAAATACTGGAAAAGTTTGCGTTATATTACCAATGTACAACTTTAATTTAGTTGTTTTATCACCTATAATCTTAACTGGTGCCATATAACAACCTAATAATACAATAACAGGTAAATAAAGATTCAGGAAACATAAATACAACTTCTAAACACTTTTCCTTAGACCTCCTCACGGTGGCCTGACGGACTGGTACCACCGCCTTGCTCTGTGGGGGTCAGGTCTAGGCCCGGGTGGGTCTATACGTATAAATGATTGTTTACCTTGGATTAACCTCCTCGGTGAGATTAACATTATCATTTGCTGACCTTGGATTAACCTCCTCGGTGAGATTAACATTATCATTTGCTGACCTTGGCTTAACCGCCTGGGTGGGATTAATATTAACAATTGCTGACCTTGGCTTAACCGCCTGGGTGGGATTAATAATAACAATTGCTGACCTTGGCTTAACCTCCTGGGTGGGATTAATAACAACAATTGCTGACCTTGGTTTAACCGCCTGGGTGGGATTAATAACAACAATTGCTGACCTTGGCTTAACCGCCTGGGTGGGATTGCTGACCCTGTGATGGGTGGGATTGCTGACCCTGTGATGGGTGGGATTGCTGACCCTGTGATGGGTGGGATTGCTGACCCAGTGATGGGTGGGATTGCTGACCCTGTGATGGGTGGGATTGCTGACCCAGTGATGGGTGGGATTGCTGACCCAGTGATGGGTGAGATTGCTGACCCAGTGATGGGTGGGATTGCTGACCCTGTGATGGGTGGGATTGCTGACCCAGATGGGATTGACCCCAGATGGGGTGTGGGATTGCTGACCCAGTGATGGGTGGGATTGCTGACCCAGTGATGGGTGAGATTGCTGACCCAGTGATGGGTGGGATTGCTGACCCTGTGATGGGTGGGATTGCTGACCCAGTGATGGGTGGGATGCTGACCCAGTGATGGGTGGGATTGCTGACCCAGTGATGGGTGGGATGCTGACCCAGTGATGGCGTGGGTGCGTGGGATGGGAGGGGGAATCCACAACGTTCCCAGGAAGTGGAGAATGGTACAATCCGTCAGGCGCCGACAGAAGGTATCAGGACCCACCGACGGGGAAGGGCGTGTGTAGTGTCGGCTGAGAGGATGAAGGGCGTGGGTGTGTGGGTTGGGAGGGGGAATCCACAACATTCCTAATAGGTGGAGAATGGTACAATCCGTCAGGCGCCGACAGAAGGTATCAGGACCCACAGACGGGGAAGGGCGTGTGTAGTGTCGGGTGAGAGGATGAAGGGCGTGGGTGTGTGGGATGGGAGGGGGAATCCACAACCTTCCCAGGAAGTGGAGAATGGTACAATCCGTCAGGCGCCGACAGAAGGTATCAGGACCCACCGACGGGGAAGGGAACTTCCATCCCCCACCCCCTCAAAAAAAAAAAAAAAAAAAAAAAATAAAAATCCTGTCCCCATCCTCGCCCATCCTGGGGGTGGAGAGCACCATCCGTCAGGCGCCGACGGAAGGTATCAGGACCCACCACTGGGAAGGCGTGGAAACCCCCCATTCCCCACCCCATTCCCCATCCTCTCGCCCATCCTGGGGAGGTGGAGAATGGCGCACCATCCGTCAGGCGCCGACGGAAGGTGTATCACGACCCACTGGGAAGGGCGTGGAAATCCCCCATCCCCTCAAAGAAAAATCCGTCCCCATCCGCCCCCATCCCCCATCCTCGCCCATCCTGGGAGGTGGAGAATGGCACCATCCGTCAGGCGCCGACGGAAGGTATCAGGACCCACCCACTGGGAAGGGCGTGGAAACCTCCCAATCCCCCCCACCCCCCCATCCCCCATCCTCGCCCATCCTGGGAGGTGGAGAATGGCACCATCCGTCAGGCGCCGACGGAAGGTATCAGGACCCACCCACACTGGGAAGGCATTGGAAACCCCACATTCCCCCCATCATCCCCCACCCCCATCCCCCATTCACACCCATCCTGGGAGGTGGAGAATGGCACCATCCGTCAGGCGCCGACGGAAGGTATCAGGACCCACTCACTGGGAAGGGCGTGGAATCCCCACAATCCCCTCCGCCCTATCCCCCCCATCCCCCCACCCCCCATCCTCGCCCATCCTGGGAGGTGGAGAATGGCACCATCCGGTAGTTGGCAACGGAAGGTATCAGGACCCTCCAACTGGGAAGGGTGTGGAATCCCCCCATCCCCTTCAAAAGAAAAATCCGTCCCCATCCGCCCCCATCCCCCATCCTCGTCCATCCTGGGAGGTGGAGAACGGCACCATCCGTCAGGCGCCGACGGAAGGTATCAGGACCCACCACTGGGAAGGGCGTAAAACCATTCCCCACCCCCATTCCCCATCCTCGCCCATCCTGGGGAGGTGGAGGCGCACCATCCGTCAGGCGCCGCCGAAGGTATCACGACCCACCACCCACTGGGAAGGCGTGGAATCCCCTAATCCCCCCATCCCCCATCCCACCCCATCCTCGCCCATCCTGGGAGGTGGAGAATGGTACCATCCGTCAGGCGCCGACGGAAGGTATCAGGACCCACCGACTGGGAAGGGCGTGGAATCCCCCCATCCCCCATCATCTCACCCCCATTCCCCATCCTCGCCCATCCTGGGAGGTGGAGAACGGCACCATCCGTCAGGCGCCGACGGAAGGTATCAGACCCACCCACTGGGAAGGGCGTGGAACCCCCATCCCCATCCCCCATCCTCGCCCATCCTGGAGGTGGAGAACGGCACCATCCGTCAGGCGCCGACGGAAGGTATCACGACCCACCCACTGGAAGGGCGAAACCCCCATTCCCCCAACCCCCATCCTCGCCCATCCTGGGAGGTGGAGAACGGCACCATCCGTCAGGCGCCGACGGAAGGTATCACGACCAACCCACTGGGAAGCGTGGAAACCCCCCATCCCCCATCCCCCATCCTCGCCCATCCTGGGAGGTGGAGAACGGCACCATCCGTCAGGCAACACACTCTAAGGCAAACCAATCGAGAAATTTATAAAAACTGATTAAAAAAACAGTAAAATATTTCAGATATAAACCTTGCCAAGGGGCCCATTGAGGAGGAATATTTTTGGCATCCCTCACATGAGCGAGTTCTTACACACACAAATGGAAATATATCTTATCGATGT
>NW_024737514.1:0-14571 GCF_018991925.1 Homarus americanus
TCCAACCAGGGAGGTGTAGGAGAGCGACCTCAGTACACTAGTACAGCTTCACTACACTCGTACATCTTCACTACACTAGTACATCTTCACTACACTAGTACATCTTCACTACACTAGTACATCTTCACTACACTAGTACAGCTTCACTACACTAGTACATCTTCACTACACTAGTACATCTTCACACTAGTACATCTTCACTACACTAGTACATCTTCACTACACTAGCACATCTTCACTACACTCAGTACATCTTCACGAAGCACTAGTACATCTTTCACTACACTAGTACATCTTCACTACACTAGTACACTTTCACTACACTAGTACATTTCACTACACTAGTACATCACACTAGTACATCTTCACTACACCAGCACATCTTCACTACACTAGTACAGCTTGAATACACATTCTACCACACTAGCATCTTCACTACACTAGCACATCTCACTACACTTAGCACATCTTCACTACACTAGTACAGCTTCACTACACCAGTACATCTTCACTACACCAGTACAGCTTCACTACACTAGTACATCTTCACTACACTAGTACAGCTTCACTACACCAGTACATCTTCACTACACCAGTACATCTTCACTACACTAGTACATCTTCACTACACTAGTACATCTTCACTACACTAGTACATCTTCACTACACTAGTACAGCTTCACTACACTAGTACATCTTCACTACATTAGTACAGCTTCACTACACCAGTACATCTTCACTACACTAGTACAGCTTCACTACACCAGTACATCTTCACTACACTAGTACATCTTCACTACACTAGTACATCTTCACTACACTAGTACATCTTCACTACACTAGTACATCTTCACTACACTAGTACATCTTCACTACACTAGTACATCTTCACTACACTAGTACATCTTCACTACACTAGTACATCTTCACTACACTAGTACAGCTTCACTACACTAGTACATCTTCACTACACTAGTACATCTTCACTACACCAGTACATCTTCACTACACTAGTACATCTTCACTACACTAGTACATCTTCACTACACCAGTACATCTTCACTGCACTAGTACTTCATGTCCTCAATAGCAATTCAAATATTGTAAAATTCCAACCATGTTAGTTTAAAACTGATCCAAGTCCAGAATTTTGATATTGACCTCACCAGACATTACAAAGAAACCAACCATCACCACCATGCGCTTTGCTGTCGTTGAAGGTAAGGGCCAAGATGCCTTATTGGTGTTCATACCCAATAATCACCTGGAGTGGCTTAACCCCAGGGTGATCCTTGAATACGACCCCACCATGGACGCTGAGGAGTACCCCCCTAAGGCTGTGATCTGGGTCCCTGATCAGTTCATCACCTCCGTTAATTTGGAGATGGTGTCCTCCAGACCACAGACCATAACCCACATTTCACCACAAGCTACACCCTGCCGGGAACCCCACAGGCGCCACGAGGAGCAACGGTTCCACGAGGAGCAACGGTTCCACGAGGAGCAACAGTTCCACAGGCGCCACGAGGAGCAACGGTTCCACGAGCAGCAACACCTCCACAGGCGCCACGAGGAACAACAGTTCCACAGGCGCCACGAGGAGCAACAGTTCCACAGGCGCCACGAGGAGCAACAGTTCCACAGGCGCCACGAGGAGTAACAGTTCCACAGGCGCCACGAGGAGCAACAGTTCCACAGGCGCCACGAGGAGCAACAGTTCCACAGGCGCCACGAGGAGCAACAGTTCCACAAGCGCCGTGACGAGCGGTTCTATGAAGAGTGGCGGTTCCGCGAACAGCCGCGATTCCATGGCCTCTGTCACGACTACTCAGAGCTGCGATGCCACAGTCGTCAGGCACCCCGGTTCCACGACCATTATTGATACGACTGCTGATGAGTCGCGTCAACTCAAATATAATAATTTGTAAATCATTAATAAAATTTTTGTTGTTTAATTGTTTTCTTTGTTCTTCATTACATTTTATGGAACAAGTACTGATTTATTTGATTTATTCACACGAATATTATTTAAATTGTTTTACTTGAAAAAACAAATTCCAATTAGAGTACACTGATGACTGGTGTAGTGAGGAATAATGAGAGCATTCCACACGTGTTGGTGGAAACTCTTCAGGTGATCCACAAATAGAAAAGGTTTAAAATATCATAAAATAGAGTATTTTTAATTTCTTAATGCAAATAAAATCTAAAAGATATATTTTAAACAATAAAAAAGGAATTTAAAAGCCAATTTATGTAACTTAGAGAACGCTTCTCTCTCACCTTCTCTCTGTTAACTATTTTTTTTGCACTAAATGGAGAAAATGAAATATTTTTTCATATTCAAACATTTATGATTTTTTTCTTTTCTTTTCTTGTGAAAACAAATAGATTCTTTCAACTTATTTTGTGCTGTAATGTCAGGTACAATATACAGTTGTGTGATACTGTGTTTTGTACACTCATACTTATTGGAGAATTTTAAGTGTTTATGGAGGAGTGTACAACGTCAGGCATGTCATTTATGAAACAAACAACAGCGGGCCCAATACACTGCTTGGGGTTATGTAGAAAGTCTTCTATCCATGCTAGGACATTTCCCCGAATTCTGTACCCTTCCAGTTTGATTTTCAGCCTTTCGTGGGGTACACTGTCGAAAGCCTTGGCAAAATCTAGGTACATATTGTCTATATTACCAGCCATTTCCTGAATATGGGTCCAAATATCCAATACCTTGAGCAATTGTGTTAAGCAGGAGCGCCCCGGCATAAAACCGTGTTGGCAATTTTTTACGAGGTTGTTTCGTATTAGTACAGGTTGTACCTCTCTAGTCCGGCAACCTCGGGACATGACCGGTGCCGGACCATGGAAATTCGCCCTTTTCCTGGATAGATAGTGACTTGTGCTTATGCTTGGAAGCACTAGTACCACTTTCACTGCTTCGTGGTCTCTTTGAAGACAATATTGAAGGGTTAAATGTTGTACAGTAGCGATAGATAGTGACTTGTGCTTATGCTTGGAAGCACTAGTACCACTTTCACTGCTTCGTGGTCTCTTTGAAGACAATATTGAAGGGTTAAATGTTGTACAGTAGCGATAGATAGTGACTTGTGCTTATGCTTGGAAGCACTAGCACCACTTTCACTGCTTCGTGGTCTCTTTGAAGACATATTGAAGGGTTAAATGTTGTACAGTAGCGATAGATAGTGACTTGTGCTTATGCTTGGAAGCACTAGTACCACTTTCACTGCTTCGTGGTCTCTTTGAAGACATATTGAAGGGTTAAATGTTGTACAGTAGCGATAGATAGTGACTTGTGCTTATGCTTGGAAGCACTAGTACCACTTTCACTGCTTCGTGGTCTCTTTGAAGACATATTGAAGGGTTAAATGTTTTTACAGTAGCTTCTCAAATTTTGGAAATTTTTAATTCATGCACAATTGTGTAAACAGCGTCATTTCTCGATGTACAAAACACTCATTATTGTTTATTACTGAATGTCTTTTTGATTGAATTAATGTTTGTGTGTGCAAAATGAGCAATACAATTCATTAATAATACGTAGAATATTAAAACAAACGAGGAGACGAGACGGCATTGTTTTCGTTGATTACAAAACCAGTGACTGACTGGTTCTACATATAAAACTGAAGAAAATAAGACCCTGGTTGTAGCTGTAGTAAAATAAATATGGTTGTTTTAAGTAATGTTATTTAATGTTAATAAATGGAACAATAGAAGTAGCTGACGATAATGGTAAAGAAAAAAAGTGAGATCGCGTATGTAGGTGCGCACATGTGAAACATATCGTCATTACTCCACATAAGAATATTAAAGCAACACTTATTTACTGTTCATATATATTTTAATTAATGTTTCTGAATTTAAAACATAAATTCTACCCACTAGTGGTGGTAGAGTTGAAAACATAAGGACAGCCAATGTTGTTGTGTGTGTTTACTTGGATGACGAAATTGCCAAGTAATCAGGTTCAACTCTAGCTGAAGCCGTAGAACATAAGAACTTTTCTGTGTTTTTTTAGTTTTTATTTAACTTAATCTGTGTTATTTTCGTTGGTTTATTAGGATGTTGCTTTATTACACGTAGTAATTCGCCAAAAAAGTAGGGTAAATAAGGCCAAATTTAGCCAAACATCGAAAGTACCAGACTCAAATTAATTTTTTCCATTGGCAAACTAAAATCGTTCTGGACCACAGAATGCCGGACTAGAGAGGTACAACCTGTTGATGTTCCATTGTGGCATCTCTGATAATACTCTCAAGTACTTTACATATTATGCTGGTCAGGCTCACCGGTCTATAGTTGTCCGTGGGGTGACGATCACCCTTCTTGAAGATAGGACTCACATAAGCCACTTTCCAATCACTGGGACCTTTTGTTCACCCAGGCATTTACAGAACAGGATCTTCAGTGACTCGCCAAGCTCGTTGCACAACTCTCTTAGCACTCTAGGGTGCACCATGTCAGGGCCGGGACTCTTATGGACCATTAGCTTTGACAGTTTATTTCTAATACCCTCTTCTGTGAACACACTGTGGGTCAGTGCTGTGTTGAACTGTCTGTCCTCAAACGCAGGAAGGTTAATTGCATCCTCTCTTGTGAACACCGAGGAAAAGAAGCTGTTTAATGCCTCAGCTTTTTCCTGGTCAGAATCTACATAACTACCATCCACCAGCCTCGGGTCTGATACTCCTACTTGCATTTTTAATTTCGACTTTGCATAGCGGTAAAACGCCTTTGGGTTTGACTTGACCTCGCTTACAAACCAGCCTCTGGAACTCCTTTTCAGCCCTCCTTCATTCTATCTTAACTTGGTTTCTGGCTCTTGCATACATCCTCCTGTCCTGCTCATCGTTTGACCCAACCCATATCTTGAATTTCTGGGTTTTCTTCTTAACTTTGTCGACCGCCGAGTGGTTCATATGTAGGGATCCCCCCGTATTGTGTACATATTGAGAGAAAGAATGAAACTCAAATCGACTTATTTAGCACCAGATCATCACACAAAACATGGGGACAAACTTTGCATCTCCAACCATGGAGTTTGTCCTAACGTCCAGTCGATAAAGGTGCAACAATTTAAAAATATTTGCTTGTGTGTGTGTGCGGGAGATTCTGCACCCCCAGTCATATAAAGATCACATCACACTGCCTGATAAACCACCTCCTTAATATAATATTTCAAAGTCTGGTTCCATCCCTGATTCTGGAATACCTTTTGTGCTCATCGGATAAGTATGGGGTACACAATAAACTAGCTGCTGTGTGGCAAAATTACACCCCACCCACCACATACCACATACCACACAACTCACCTTAATCATGTGGTTAGTGATGCAACATATCTGTGAGTCAGAATGTCGAGGCAAATGAGAGCCAATGACACAGGTTACACCAACATCGGCCCACAGCACTGGTGGCTCCTGGCTCATACCCCAGTCATGAACACCTTCCTCCCACCTGTTGACAGTTGAATTGAATTGAAACAGTTTATTTAGCCAGAAAAACACAGATACAGAGTGGATAATATTAACATGGCTGAGCCAGTTGAGAACCTGAGCTCTCTTTGAGGCACCTGATATATACTATACATTTATCTCAAGGAAGTATTATGTAACATTTAGTATCAGTAGTACAATAGTATGGTGGTAATAACAACATGTTACCATGGTTATCCCTTCATTATTTATTTATTTTATTTATTTATTATTTTAATTTATTTATATACATACATATAGATACATATACACACACACACACATACACATATACATATAAATTACAGTGGAATTGAAAACATAAGTATAAAGGGGGAGCAGTACAACCTGGGTTGTACAGTAATAAGATGGAACAAGAGGACAGAGCTGTCAGGATTATGTCTAGTTGGCAATTATGTTTATTGCAATGGTAATTACTTATTTATTTTTTTAAGAGATGATTTAAAGGAAGGGAGCGGAGTCTTTGCTGGGATGGGTCAGTTGTTCCACACCTTCACACTGGGATATTTTATGGAGGTCTGGGACTGAGAGGAGCACATGGGGGGTGGTCTTAGTAGCTCTGGGGGCCTTAAGTTGTATCTCTGATTATTACGGAACTGGAAATAATTATTGTCAAGCAAGTGAGTCACAGATTTGTAAACAAAGAGGGCACAGCAGTAGGTGTTATTATCCTCGAATTTTAACATTTTAAATCTTTCAAATTTCTCGTTTGTGTGATCTGTTTTTTTTCAAGTAGGTCATTGTCCGTACAACTCTCTTTTGTGCAGTAATCAGAAATTGCGTTTTTGAAGAGCCAGAGGCCCCCCATAGTGTGTGACAGTGTATCAGGTGTTGGTAAACAAGATCATGATAGATTTCTTTCATTGCTGTGAGAGTGAGTGACTGTCGAGTGTGATACATGATACCGCACTGTTTATTGACTTTACAGTGAATGGCTTGTATGTGGTTTCTCCAGTTAAGTTTCTCAGATATTATGTATTATACAGTGAACCCTCACTTTACGTGGTCAATTGAACCCACGGTGGCCCGCGTAAAGTGAGAAACACGTAAAGTGAACAACAGAACATATGGGATTAATTGAAATAGAGACTGGGCCGACCCCCAAACTCCACTTTTTCCGACACAATACGTACGTTGTAGTAAAAATAACTTCTTAATTTTATGATGGTATGCACACACAATTAATAATTAAGAGAAATGTCAATAATATTAGGTTTTTTAACACTTACGTTAGTAGAAGAGATGGCTGAGCACACGGAGATGGGGGGTTGGTTCCGAGGCAGAGGGCAGATTATTGGCCCTCACCTGTATCACTTGTATAACTATCCACCACAGAGGCTTGCAGGGCCTCTTTGTCAAACCCCTCAAAGTCCATATATGTCCATATCCTCACTATCATTATCACTATCACTGACTTGGGCCGGCTGTGGTGGGTGGCGGGTGAAGAACTCGGTAATGTTTTGATGACTGGGCGACCTTGTGCGCACCCTGCTCGCTTCGCTCTCCGCGTAAGAGGGTACACACACTGCGGAAAGTGAGCGTTCCGTGTTCAGCAGGGTACCGCATAAACGTGGAAACGCGTAAAGTGGGACAGCGTAAAGCGAGGGTTGACTGTACACCTGTCTAACACGACCAGCCATACATAACAACTGTTGTCAGCCATACATAATAACTGTCAGCCATACACTCACCTGGCCTTAGCCTTTGGTATGTGTTGATCACCCAAGAAGTCGTAACCTGTTGGTCTGTGTTTCTCCAAGATGTAACTGTAATATGTAATGATAACAACAATAACAACAATAACAATAATAACAATAACAACAATAATAACAATAACAACAATAATAACAATGACAATGACAATAATAATAATAATAATATTGTAATACTACTACAAATAATAATAACAACAAAAATAATAATAATATCCCCGTTAGACACAACAATTGGTACAGAACTCTTCCGACAATGAGACATTTCCAGGTAACCAGACGAATCTCTCAAACCCGGAAAAAACTCCCCCATCCCCGGAATTTCCCGGGTATTGGGGAAATTTTTTCGGAATTTTCCGGAAAATGTGGCCCTCGGAAAATCGTTCCCAGAGCCAGAATCTTCCGGACAATTCCGTCTCTGGGAACGATTCTCCGAGAAAATTTAATTTCTGGCCGTCAGAGAGTTCCGGGTTTGAGGGATTCTGGGTAACGGAGATATTACTACAATAACAATAATATATTCACATAAGTCTATCTATTTGTCTATTTATCCACAGTAGTATCCATGTTATCCGGCACCTATGGGTACTGAGAGGTGCCGGATAAACTGTTTATCCATTTACTAGAAAATATCTCAGATAAACAGACTTATTTAGCACTTATTAAACTCTATATAAATGATGTGGCTTATATATATAAAGAAAATATATAATATATAACTATAAAGTGTGTGTGTGTGTGTGTGTGTGTGTGTGTGAGTGTGTGTGAGTGTGTGTGTGTGTAATAATAATAATAATAATAATAATTAACGGTTTATTGAAAGAGCTTGGCAGCCAGAAGGCTGAAAATGTACAGTTACATATTTGGGGAATGGGTTACGAATTACAAATAATATACAAGTAACATAAGTGACACAAATGAGACATATAATAACTAGATGGGGAAAAGCTCAAACTACAGTTCATTTCAACATAGTGACAGTGTAAGGAGCAGTGTTTACTGGGAGTGAATACCCTGATTTATTACAAGTTATTGATAATTTTTACAATGGTTGGGACTGGGCTGTTCTTATAGCGATCAGTTCGTGCACGTATGGGCTGGATGCGGTTGTGGTGTCGAACAGCAATTCTCGGACAAGGGATCTCAGGTGGTAGTAGGAGCCGGTGTCGGGGATGGTGTAGAAGCTTCTTACCAAATTTGCAGATGAGGTCGTGGTGATGGTCAGTGAGAGTCGAAAGGGTCAGTGTGTTGAGCGCTTCTTGATATGTGGAGTAGGAAGGGAGAGAATAATCTTGCATGCCCTCTTTTGCACTTTTTCTAGGTGTTTACGTTGTGTGGCGTTTGGGGAGGAAGACCAGGTAGGGGAGGCGTAGGTGAGCTTGGGAAGTATGAATGTTGAGTAAACACTGAGGAGCTTGGATGCAGGAATTCCGAGGGACTTGAGTCGGCGGAGGAGGTGGAGACGGAAACTGGTGGTTTTGACAACTTCACTGACGTGTGGTTTCAATTGGTTGTTGTCTATGGTGACGCCGGGAAGCTAAATTAAGAATCTACAACCTGGAGTGTTCCGGACCTAAAAGTAATGGAAGGAGGTGGGACAATGTCGGAGGAGAGGGTTGATGTATAACCATATGTTGCTTGAGTACATGGTTGATGGTGACATAGTTTGTTGGTATTGATTGCAGAACTGGTTAATAAAACATCCTGAAGGGCGGTATGAGTCAGGGGCAAATTGTTGACGCTGATCCCAATGGTGGAGTCGTCGACATATTTCCAGCGGCAGGGGTTTCTCTTGGGGCATCATTGATGAGCATAAGAGCGAGTGGTCCCCATCTTGAACATTGCCCAGGGGACGCCACAGGTGAGTGACTGAAAGGTGGAGACAGCCCCTCGGAAGCGTACAGCTTGGCGTCGGTCACTGAGGAAATCTGTAAGCCATGGTATAAGACTTCTCCGAAGCCCGAGGTCAATAGCTTTGTTGATGATTATATTGTGGTCGACTAGGTCGAATGCTTTAGTGAAATCAATGAAGGCGACAGCTACAGACGTTTTTCGTTTCTCGAGATGGCGGTATATGTAATTGAGAAAGCTGACAAGACAGTGAGTGGTGGAGGAAGTTTTCATATTGCCAAATTGCTGAGGGTCTACGACTCCTGCAATATTAGCATAAGCCCAGTCGAACACAAAACTTTCACAGATTAGGCTGGGTATTGGGGTGATTGCAATAGGTCGTAGCTGATTTAAGTATTGTGGGCTGGTTGACATGGGCACTGGTGATACATAAGAGGTCTTCCAGTCAGCTGGGCATCTGGCTTGACTGAGAGAACCATTGATGATGGAGCATAGGGGTTTAGCAAGCTCCGGGGAGAACTCCTTGAAGAGTTTCATTGGTAAGTCAATGGGGGTGGTAGAGCGTTTTAATTTTAGTTTGTCCAGGCGTTTTGCTACTTCAAATTCTTCTACTAAGTCAGTGGGAAGGGGGGCTGGTAGGTAAGCAGGGAGAGTGGTTGTGTCAAGCCGTGGGAGCGTCTGGCATATAGTAGCGAAATGGTTATTTGTTTGCTCAGCTGCGTCAACATTAGTGAGATGGCTAAGGAAGGGGAGGGGGTGTGTATTATTGTTTAGTCCACAGAGTTCTTTAAGCTTACCATACCATTGACTGATGTTGGTCTGCTTCAGGTGTTGTAATTTGGTTGGGTAGTGGGACTTCTTTGCAGTGCGTATTTCGCGGATGACTCGGTTGCGAAGTGACCTGTAGCGGATGTGGTCATTGAGATGAAAGGCTCTGTCTCTCTGTTGCACAAGTCTTTTGATCCGAGGTGTGATCCAGGGCAAGTCAGCTGGGTGAGATCTGACGGACTTCTCGGGGAAGAAGTGGTGGTGAGCTTGCGTGGTGGTGTTGGTATAATTTATCCATTTGGTTTCCACGTCATCCACGCTAAGTACTTCAGTCCAGGGATGGTGAACTATCCACTGCCCGAAGAGGCGCACTGCAGAGTCAGTAATCGGCCTGTAGGTCTTGATGTAGGGTCTCTGTACTTGAGTGGGAGTGGCAGCTGGGGACCAGAGCACTGGTAAGTGTGTGCTACACCCGATAGGAGGCATTGGTTGAGGTGGTTGGTACTGGTCCGCTAAGTCAGTTAAGATAAGGTCAAGGGTATTTTGACCGTGTGTGGGGAAGGTCACAACTTGTGATAGTGATAGCTGGTCCTGGATATCAGTGGTGTCAATTTCATTAAAATCCCCACATAATACTAACTTGGCACATGGGTACCTGTACATGTGTGTGTGACTTATGAAACACCCTGTACATTGTGTTTGTGTGACTTATGAAACACCCTGTACATATGTGTGTGACTTATGAAACACCCTGTACATGTGTGTGTGTGTGACTTATGAAACACCCTGTACATGTGTGTGTGTGACTTATGAAACACCCTGTACATGTGTGTGTGTGTGACTTATGAAACACCCTGTACATGTTGTATGTATATTATGTATGCTGGATTATGTACTATGTATGTATATTATGTATGTGCTCCATTTATATTTATTCAGCCTAGCTAGCAGCGTGTGGCAATGTTATTACCATATCCCACACGCTTAATTAATGTGCCTGGCGGCGTATGGAAGCTGCTAATGTACCACTTGCCATACGTCGTCTATGGTAGTTGACCAGGACCTTAGCTAGGGAGCAGTGCTACCCACCTCTGTGTACATACTCTTATCCAGTAAACCGAACCTACAAAACTATACAGGTGTTTGTGTTCTCTCCTGTATATAGAACTTATTACCCAGAACATCTAACATGGCGCAGTGCGTAGTTTTACTGGATTATTACGAGTGATTAGTGCAAGTTTGTGGAAAGCCGGCTGATGGATCCCCGCCTTGGGTCAACCCGCGTCATCCCTCGAAGAATTTCGCAACTTTGAGCAGTGTCAGTGACAGTGATTTTCTGTGAAGTGTTTAGTGCATTGTGTGTTTCGTGCCATTCATGTGTGACCTTGTTCGAACGGATTTCCAAGGTATACGGCATGTTCTGGGCATCTGTGGGGTGTAGAGCTCAGCGCACCCTCCTCTGACCGTTTACAGAGAGCGACTGAGCTACTCCTATCTCCACCACCCTCCCTCACAGCGCCGCCTCCACCCCCCCCTCCCTCACAGCTGGGGCGAGACGCTCTGCCTGCCTGAGACATACACACATACATGTACTAACACTTGCTGACCGCGCGGCTTCATTATATATATTTTATATATATAACCTACTTATCTGTGTATTGAATTAAATTTTTTGTCTGAAATCTTTTTGATACGACGGGCTGACCGGTCAACACTGATTTAAGACACAGTACACAGAGGAAGTAGTTATGTCTCATGCCTTACGTAGCCGTGGACCCAGCGCCTGGATGAGTCAAGCGGGTGATAGTCCCCCAGAGATGGATGACCAGGCCAGCCCAGCTCCCACAACATCGCACAGCCCTTCACCTCAACATTCAGCGTTATCTCCAGAGATAATTGCCTTAATGAAGTTTATGAGAGATGAGAGACGCGAGGATGAAGCTCACAGACGTTTGGCGGATGAGCACAGAAGGCAAGCAGAGGCAGAACGAGACCACCAACGGAGAATGGAAGACAGTGCACGGTTTGAAGCCTTGATATCTCGCCTCACTGTTAACCAAGCCCCTGGCTCTAACACTGCCTCGGTACTGAATGGTTCAGATACCTCATCCATGCTTCTTTCACGCCCCCCAGCCCCACCTAAAGCAGCAGCTCAAACACAGCCCATCTTGGAGCCTGATGTAAATTTCCAGACTTTTCGCGAATGGCGGCGGCGGTGGGCTGATTATGCTACAATGGTGGATCTCCAGAGTTTGTCACAGCCTAAACAACTCATCCAGCTGCGTATGTGCCTGTCCCTGGAAGTTCAGCGTGTCTTAGAACATACGTTGCAGGTACCCCCAACCTCTTCGCTGTCTGTAGAGGAGGTACTGGACGTTCTACAACGGCACATCAAAGGACAGCAGAATGAAGCTCTGCGCAGGAGGGAATTGTTTAGCTGCAGACAGATGGAGGGTGAGTCTTTGACGCTTTTTATGTACGTCTTAAGAGAGCCTCGGAAGAGGTAGATATATGTTTAGGCCACCACCAGCAGTGCGAGGAGACCCAGTTGAAGCAGGTGATCCTGATGGGTGTTAAGGACGAGGAACTTGTCCGACGCCTCACCTCCCTCGACTCTTCCTCTTCTCTTCAGGATGTGTTGACGATATGTCGCTCCTATGAGGCTGCCAGGTGTGCCACCTCTGCCATCCGAGCTCCCCCTACAGCTGTACGCGCTGTTTCCCGGTACAAGAAGGACAAGAAGTCTGCTCCTACGCCTTCGCCCACCACGTCCACGCCGGGTTCATTTTGCAACAACTGTGGTAAGCAGCACGGAACACAGGTATGTCCAGCTGCTCAGTCTACCTGCAACAGTTGTGACCGTAAGGGCCACTGGTCACTCACAGTACGGTGCCCAGCCAAACGCGTCCAGTGCAATGTGTGCGGCCGTCTGGGCCACTATGACAAGTGTTGCCCTTCCAACAAACCCAAGGAACAGCGTCAACGGAAGCTTCGGCGCCCTTCTACCAGTGAGGGCCGCCCACAGTCGCCAAATCAGAGGCACGACGACCCTGGACAAAGCCCGACCCATTTTAGGAGGGTGTGCTCCTCGCATCCCAGGACCAAAGTCCCCCAGTACATCAGCGTCATCGTGACCTACGGCGGTGTGTCATCCCGTCTTCAGATGTTGCCCGACACCGGCGCTGATGCTACAGTCATCGGTCCCCAGCATTTGCGATGCTTGGGGCTCTCTCCAAGCGATCTAGGACCACCTCCCGAGGACCTCCGCTTTATGGCAGATGGTTCACAGATGGCCCCAGCCCTGGGTTCACTCTATGCACATGTCACCTTTGGCAACAGGTCGTGTCAGGCCTGGATTGACGTGCATAATGGTGTCCCGACTCCCTTGCTGTCCTACAGACATTGTCAAGAGTTGGCCATCATCTCCCAGGACTTCCCAACACCGATTCTCGAGGTAAATTACGCCAACAGGGTGCATGAAAGGAGCAGCAACTACCCTGCTGCCGCCCTACCCCTACCTCTGGCCAGTGACACCTCTCCTTCGGTAGTTGTCCCTGCTGCATCACGTCCCCACGCCTTGGCTCGCCTTCACGACAGTCACCGTGGAGCTGAGGCCACCAAACGACGTGCACGACAGACTGTGTTCCGGCCTGGCATCGGCCCCGACATCTCCAA
Source organism: Homarus americanus (assembly GCF_018991925.1). Classification (NCBI taxonomy): domain Eukaryota; kingdom Metazoa; phylum Arthropoda; class Malacostraca; order Decapoda; family Nephropidae; genus Homarus; species Homarus americanus. The sequence continues at coordinate 13,526 of NW_024737514.1, forward strand.
TGCTGTCCAGGTGTGTAAGCCCCGCCACGTATTACAACCCAGCCAGCAGCAGGTACCCTTCATGAGTGACGACAACCCCACCCGCCCCTTTGAGTCTGTGTCGGCCGACTTTTTCTGTGTGTCAGGAAAGTCCTTCCTGGTTATCGTCGACCGTCTCTCTGGTTGGCCGGTTGTCATCAAGGGCAGTAATGACACGACGTCTGCCGCCACCATCAGCAAGTTCCGCCACTACTTCCGTGACGTGGGCGTTCCTGTACGCCTGCGAACCGACGGAGGGCCTCAGTTCACAAGCCGGGACTTTGCTGCGTTCCTTGACCGATGGGGAGTCCGGCATGTGTTGTCATCGCCCCATTACCCGCAGTCCAACGGCCACGCTGAGGCTGCTGTCAAATCCCTGAAGCACCTCATCCTTAAGGTGGCCCCTTCTGGGAATATTGACTGCGAGGCCTTCGACCAGGGTCTTCTTGAACTCAGCAACACACCTAACTACACCGGACGCTCCCCTGCCCAGGTTTTGTATGGACGCCCCCCTTCGTTCTTGTGTCCCTGCTCACCCTCAATCCTTCTCCAAGGAGTGGCAGGCCAAGACAGAGGATTGTGATCGCCGAGCCGCCGAACGTGTTCAGGACGTCGTCGCCCGCTACAGCAACCCGCCAGTTCTCCCAGGTTTGGTGTCGGCACCGTCGTGTTCGGACCCGACACTCTCCTACGTTGGGACAAAGTAGGCGTAGTCATGGGTCTCGGCAGGTCACGGGACTACCAGGTGCGGTTACCCAGTGGTCGTGTGTGGTGGAGGAACCGCCGTTTTCTCCGCCCCGTAACAATGCCTTCTGCTGGCCCCGCCACCAGTGTTGAGTCCCATACCCTTCCCAGTGATGAAGTCCCTCGACGCTCAGAACGGATCCAGAAGAAAAGGTCCGCTCAAGACTTTGCTATGAGCGTATAGGGGGGAGGGAGGTGTATGTATAATATGTATGCTGGATTATATATTATGTATGTATATTATGTAGGTGCTCCATTTGTGTATTATTTGTTCAGCCTAGCTA
>NW_024737515.1:0-13813 GCF_018991925.1 Homarus americanus
TCCTATTATTGTTGGTCCTTTGGTGGTGTTTATTTCTACTGCCAAGAAGTTACCTTGGAAGTTGTCAATTATTTGGTGTTGAATTGTTCGTTTTATTGCTATTGCTATCCCGTCATGTAACTCTTCGTGGATATTTTTTTGGTAGACGTGATAATTAAATATTTTTATTTTTTCGTTGTCTTTTCGCCCGTGTGCGTTGATAAGGATGATGTCTGGGTCTATTGTGCTGTATATGTTAATAAGTTCTGTTTTCCTCACCAGAGTCCAGGCAAGGACGTTGTGTTGAATTATCTTCAATGATTTGTTTTGAGTAGTCGTGGATCCCGAGAACCTGGTGTAGGGTGTTTGCTGGCTCGTGTATCTCCTGGCGAGTGTCTACTCCTTTCCTCCTCTAATCCCGTTCTGATTTTCTTAAACTTAGTTATGTCTACTCTTTCAATTTTGTTATATTTGGTGTTTATTAGTCCTGCATTTATCAACGTGTCTGTGTAGGATTCTTCTACCCTGACATCTTCGTAGGTGAATTTTACTATGCCTTCCTTGATTTTCTGCAGAAGTCTATCATTTGTTATTGTAGGTGGTGTGTTGACTGAGTTGAAGCGGATACCGATCTCATTTCCTAGGTCTGCTGGCTGCACATTGGTTGGTGAAGATGGGGGGGCACGATGGCCAGAGTGGGATTCTTTTCTTGTTTTCGCTTTGGTTGGGTCAGCTTTTGTGGTTTCTCTGTTTGCTGAGTTGTGGAACCTGATGATTTGTGGTGTGGTGTGACGGGTTGGCTGATTGGGTCTATTTCCATCACGTTTTCTTCTGTGACTAGTTTGGTTGTGTGCTCCTGTGGTTTGGTTATTCCTAGGCTATTCTCGGTGACAATTTTAAATATTTCTGTTGAAGGGGCGTCGTCTGGGAATTTCACCTCCGGCAGATTATTTGCAGCAAACATTTCCCTGATCGTTTTTCCAAAGAATCCTGGTTTTGCGTTGTTGTTGATGTGTGCTTGAATAATACTAGTTAGAATTGTGAATGGTAATCCTTCGCTCAGATTAAGGTATGTAGGTTGCATGAGGGGGTTTTCTTTTGTTTTCTTCAGGACTTTGGAGGTGGTATCTTGCAGCTTTGCAATTGCTGCATATGTCTTGTTAGGGTCTGTTTCTATCTTCTTATTTGCCTTTTCTTTTTCTCTCAGATTCCTAATTATTTCTTTCCTTATGGGGCAGCGTGCTGCTAGTGTTCTGTGGTCCCCATTGCAGTTCAGGCATTTGGGGTTATCTTTGTTGCTACATTCTCTGAATGTGTGGCCCTCTGCTGCGCATTCGGAGCAGAACTTCTTATCTTTTTGGGGACAGTTTATTGCTAGATGATTGTATTTGTAGCAGTTCCAACACGGTGTTATTGCGTAAAATTCCTCCTGCTCAATTTGTTGTTTTAATAGGTGGTAGTGGGAGATACAGAGGCCATTCTCTAGGGCGTTTTGTGCCATGGAGATCTCTCCAAACCTGACCATCATGGTGGGAGCACCAGGCATTAGCACCACCTCCTCAACTCTGGCCCATGGGTTCCTCTCTTCTATATTGTTAGCAATGTAGCTTGGTGTTTCTTTCAGTATAATTCTATCTAACCTTTTAATAACTACGGATTTTTTTGCACGTAGTTGTGGTGGTATTACTGTTTCAAATCCCGTTCTTTTAACTTCTTTGTTGAGTCGGCAGAGAGCATATTGTCTACATCCTTGTCTTCCAGGCACAGGACTATGATGGAGTCCTTTGTTTCGATCAAGGCGGCGAATTTGATGTTTAGCTGGGCACATAGTAGTATGCCCAGTTCCACCTTGCGTTTTTCGGATAAGCCCCCCTGGAGGGAGCGTACCCGTATCCTGTTTCAGTTGTCCTAGTCATTTGCTTTGGTCGTTCTCCGTGGCATCAGTCTTGTTGTGATTTGACGAAGGTTACAGGCACCCTATCTATTCCGGGCGAGCAACCTAACACAGGAATTACAGCACTCCCCACCGCCACTTGCTGGTCGAGTGGTCGTGGAGTGGTTCCTGTGTCACTCACCCAGAAGCCCCGTTAGGGGAACCTATTTCCCTATTGTTGATAAGTGCTCACTTATAGACGTGAGCTTTAAAGTGTGCCTATTCAGGGGGAGGGGGGTGGCTGGAGGATTAAGGATTGCGACCCCCTTCCTAGGTGGACCCGCACGATCACGGTTACCCAGGAAGGCTCGGCGGAGGGATGGGTTCTGCTCCAACCCCCTTTCGTGTTCACAATCTCCTACGGTGGAGGTGAACAGTTACAGGGGGGACCCAAGGACGAATACACCTCTAGGGTGCAGGTCCCCAGGCCAGAGCGAAAAACAGAAGGAAGATCAAAGAAAAGCAGCCACTGGTGCAAGTAACACCAGTCAGGGCCGCGTCTGATCAGGAGTCACCCCTGATCAGTGAGGAGGCACAGAAGGGGTGTTGTCTGGAACGAGCTTCCCGGGTGTGTAAGTAATGGTGGTGAGGTGGTCGTTTGCGTTCGGGTCGTCAACGGTTAGAGACAGGCTGGCAGGCTTTGGCAGTGAAGGGTCTGAAGAGAGGTCCGTTCTCGGTTGTTGTTATTGTTGAGATTGTCGGACCGTAGTCCGACACGGGCCTTTGCCTATAGGCGGCCCGTTTGGTGGTTCCGGCTGGAGCTCCAGGAGCAGCCAGACCGGATTGGGATTGGAGGTGGTCCCACCTGCAGATTGGAAGGATACTGCAGGTTGCAAGTGTGAGCGGACCCCCCGATCAGTGGACGCTTACCACCAACCCCCACTCTTGGACGTGGTCAGTTTCGGAGTGGCGCGCCCCCCGAACTGGGTTCCGCACTTGCTGGGAGAGGATACTTTCTAAGCCATCTGGGTGGTGGGTATCGTGTGATGACCCGGAGTAGGTGGTGAATGTGGTCTGTTTGGGCCTTTCGGGTTAGAGTGGCCGCTGGTGTTGTGTGTGTTTCTTGGGAGATTTGAGTTCTGTTTCGGAGGCTTTGTGTGACCTCGCAGTCGAGGAGATAGTGTTCAAGTGGGTTGGCTGCTGGCTCCTGACAGTAGGTGCATTCCATGACGTCATTTCCGATCATCTGCCAGGAGCACTTGTACCCTAGTCGTAGTCGATGAAGGCTGACTTGGGTTTGTCTTGGAGTTTTCTTGTCAGCGAAAGGTGGTTCCCCTTTCGTAGCCGCCAGGTACCATTTGGCTGATTGGGAACCAGCGTTGAATGCGTGAAGGAAGCTTTTTTTGGATGTGGAGCTAGGTGGTCTTTCTGAGATAGTTCTTGATCTGTTGCACGCTTGCTGGAACTTGATTGTGTATGCTTCTAGAACGTGTGGCTGCCTTGGCTGCTTCGTCTGCCACGTCGTTTCCTCCGATCCCTACGAGGCGAGGCTGGGGGTATTTATACAAGTCTGCCGGAAGTGAACGGCGCTGCCGATTGGCTGAGGTGAAAGGCGGTAACTGACCAATAACCGCACAGTCCGAAAGCTAGGCTTGGGCTGAGAAACTCGCCACCGGGTCGGCTGGTCAGCGACAAAACAAAAGTTGGCAGTTGTATGGGAGAGTATTCATTACAGTATCACCAGGCAGTTTCGTCCCTGAATTGGGTAGTTCTGTCCCGATCTTCAGTTGGGTAGTTTTGTCCAGGTGATGAAATCTCCCAGGTGATGAATCTACCATAATTGATTTAAGACGACATATGAAGGACTAAATGTGATCAGGTTTTTGGGGTCAATAGTAAACGAAAAAGTGAAAGGTTGGGGTCTCTGAAAATGCTTCCGTTTAAGACATACAGTAGGGTCGGGATATATCACGAGATTGGGTCCAAGGATGTTCGCTATATACTAAATCGCGATATATAATTACATGTAATCAATGGGGAAAATAGGGTTAGGTTCTGGAGGCCAATAAATGTGACTAAACTTGATATAAAATGGCACAGTCTAAAGTTATCAGGATATAAATTGCATTGCTGGAATCCTTGCAAGACAGCGAATAATTTGAATATAGACATCATATATTTTGCACAAGAGATCATTTTTTTTTGTCTTTTAGAGTACTTTTAAGTACTGTACAGTTTTTCAATTCGTATTATTGGGGCGATTTGGATTTTTAGAAGTGTTTCTGACTTCATAGTTTTTTACTTTAAGTGGAGTCCCAGGAACATAACCCCACTAAGTTGCGAGTTTACTGTAAATAAATTATCGCTATATATATAGGAAAATGTCGGTAGTTTTGGTAGCCGCGATATAAAAAAAATAGTTATTTAAAGTCGCTATATATCTCGACCCTACTGTACCAAGACATCGTATTAACATGTAGCACATTAGTTGGGTAAAGAATTATTATACATCTAATTTTTCTAAAGCTCATTAACTGGGTTAGCAAATGATATCAGTGATTAAAAAATCCACCAACTCCATAAATCTCAAATGTTTTCAATGTTTGTAAAGGAATTTACTATTACTGGCTCCAATGTTCAATGTTTTAGGAGGCTTAAAAAATGGCAACTTTCTATCATCCTGGACAACTGGGTAAATCACATTCGTAAACAAGAATACCTCACAATTATTTCGTCAATTAACAACCGATTTCTATAATCCCAATTCCATAAGGTTTTCAAGAAACTTCACTTAAACAAGTACAGTACAGTATACTGTACTCTCGATTTAACGGAAGAATTTTTTCCTGTTATTTTTCGCTTGATTTAGTGAACTAGTTTGCTAAATCAAGATTAATTCAGTTAATATGCTCACACCTACGGAGACACCTCAGACATGATGTGTACAATGAAACATTATTCATGGTTTACCTTAAACTAGCGGGTTTGGTGTTTGTTTAAAAAAAATTCTATTACTGTACAGTATTTCCAAACTTTGTTTCCAATTAATAGCCACACTCTTGACTTTCTCCCCCAGACCACTTCCTTTCCGAGACTTCTGAGAGACTTTTGGCATGATGTCTAAGCACAGTAGTTAGTTGACCAAGAGGTAGCAGTGAACAATCCACGCGATGGCGGCAGGACACAGACTGAGTGGATGTAAACAAACCCATGCACCAAGCTGCACATTCAGCGCTGAATTTAATGGAATCACACTCTATTTAGTGAACTAGCTTGCTAAATTGAGCGAAAATAGCGAAAATTCGATTTAGCGAGAATTTTTATTTAATGGGAAGGGGCGGCTCGAATTAGTTTGTTAAATCGAGAAAATACTGTATACACTAGGCTCATATTTTCCAGGTTGCATTATAAAGAAGCCTTGGTGCAGTTGTGGAAATGTGTTCCTACACCACCTGTAGTAACCTGTGTCTCCAAAAGGCTAACCTATGTGACCTTTAGTAAACCTATCCACCAATCACGTCTTTCGTGACACGACCAATACCCATTCATTCATAAACATTGATACTACTGTACCTTTATACCATATACAGGAAAGCCTCAGATAACGACGATTTATGTTTAAGACCCCGGTTAATTTAGGACCCAATTCACCCAATTTACACTGATTTTATTTGCATTTACGACGAAAATAAAATAAAAAATGAAATAAAATTACATTTTCATATAAATAATATCTAAATCCCGATATGTATTATAAAAAAAAACCCCACTCCTTGTGCATGGAGGCTGCCAGGCTTGTGAGTGGTGATGCCAGCATCACTAGTATTAACAGTCGCAACTTGGCGGGCCTTTTGTTTTCACGCATCTGAATAGGAAAAGGAGATAAACTTTCTCAGGTTTCTTACGGCATTTTTGTATTCAACATGAGCAAGAGAGCAAGTGATAGTAGTGCTGGTTCAAACCCTAAAAAAAGTGTATAAGCTTAACCGAGAAACTAGATGTTAAAACAATATGAAAAAGGTGAGAGGTCTGTGGATATTTCACGCGCTTTGGGGATGGCGGAATCAACAGTGAAAACTATCCGTAAGAATGGAGAAAAAATGAAAGAAGTGCTCTGTCTACAACTCTGTTAAGCACAAATAAAGTTTGCCAAAGCATAATGGGGTTATGGAAGAAATGGAGACTCTTAAGTGTATGAATTGAAGACAAATCAGAAGCATACTCCATCGAGTACTGTTATTATTCAAACCGAAAAGTTCACTGCGAGTCGAAGCTGGTTTGCTAGGTTTAACAACGCCACAGGTTATATAATTTAAAAGTCACTGGTGAGACAGCAAGTGGCGATTCATCTGCTGCTTATCCAGAAGAACTACACAAAATAATCGAGGAAGGCGGTTACTTACCCAGACAAGTTTTTAACAATGAAACGGGACTCCGTATATTGAAAGAGAATGCCTTCCCGGACATTTAATACCGTGGAAGAAAAAGCAGCCAAAGATCGTATCGCACTCCTCTTGGGTGGTAATGCAGAGGTGACTTTAAACTCCAACCTCTGACATTTATGATGCTGTGAAAAAATTGCCGAGGAAAAAGAAATCAATATGAATGGTGTTTGAAAAAAACTCTGTCCACAGTTTGTCCACGACTTCAGGGGCTTTGAAAATGATGATGGGGGAGTGACACAGACAGTGGTAGACCTTGGGAAACAACTCCAGCTTGATATTCATGAGGATGATGGCACACAGTTGCTCGAGTCTCACGCTGAAAAATTAAGTATTGAAACTCCAGAACCAGAGCAATTCATTACAAAAGACATGGCAGAAGATTTCAGGCTTATTGAAGAAGGAGTGTTTAAATCTGAACGGCAAGATACCAACACAGCAAGATTCACCAAGATTCAGAGGTATAACTGAATGCCAACGTTGCTACAGAGATTTATGACGAAAAGTATAAAATATCAGTTCAACCATCCCTTGAAAAGTTTTTAAGAAAGTCGAAAGGCAGCCCAAACCAGTCCCACCAGCCTCTGTAGCATCTACAGAGCTAGTCCCATCAACCTCTGCAGCAAGGGATCTGAACTTATGCTGGATAACCATAAGGCTCACAGGGGCATTGCGTTAATTCTAGTCCTCCATCCACATTGCCAGCATCTTTTCCACCTTCTCTATCAGTGCTTCTAGTACGAGTCGTCTTAGTAGCACTCAGAGAAGAACCACTTACAGCACTAACCTTATTCTTGTCAGCGTTGGTCCGGATAGTACGCACTGTTGTGGGGTTTAACCAAGCACAGTGGCTATGTCCACAGCACGCTCCCCTTTTTCAAGTCGGGTTAATACATCCATTTTCGTAGCAAGGGTAATGGTCTTACATTGTCTCTTCACAACACTAGCATCAGTAGCACTTGAAGGGTGCTTGGAAGCAATTTAAAATGGTTAGAATACAGTTTTAGAGCAAAATCACTTAAGCACGGATGAATGATGTAAAGTTGTAACAGACTGGCTTGGTGTCGCTTGGGGAAGCTGTGATGTTCCGCAAGTGAGGGCAGTGTGCCGAGCCGAGAGAGCGTAGCGCGACCAGACAAGAGCGGATGATGTGCCATAGAAAGTAGTCCGTGACGACACAAAACGACGTAGTATCGGATCACTGGGACGTTAAACTAATTTTTGGTCTCTAAAGTTCAGCAGCATAGTACCGAAACAACGCTAAGCTGGACGTATTTAAGCGAGGACTTAATGTAGTTCATCACTGGCTGCGGGAGTTAGGTTCCAGGAAAACCCAGTACTGTAGTTGGTAACTCAGTAGTTGGTAAGACTAAAAGGCATATGGGAAATAAGGGGTTTGGTTCCTTTGTTGCCAGAAACACTAGTCAAAGCCTGAGTTTCCTGTTCCTTCACAAACCAATACCTGCATTGTTCATTTCATTAAATATGAGTCATATACATATAATATAGAATAGTATAAATTAAATATAAATATAAATTTAACAGTACTACTGTACTATACGGAGTATTTACCTTCACTGAGGATGATGGTGGATGAGGATGATGTGGAGGGAGAGGTGATTGTTATAAGAGAGAGGGGGATGCAGGCTCACTCTCCTCCTGCACCTCTTTGGGTTCATCTATGCTTGATGAGGTAGATGACAGGGATATTTATGCTGGTAGAGGGTTGTGGGTGGCTGGAGTGTAGCTGGTGGTGGAGGGATGGTGATCAAGGCAGCAGCAGCAGTGGTGGTATTGCTAAAATAAAGCTGAGAATGGATGGCAGTTTCATTTTATATATGGAGATCCCTGTACACTTCCTTGAAGGGCCTCACTGCATCCTCCAATGCATGCTTAGATGCAAGGCTGCACCCCCATAAAATGCTCAGCCTAGTTTAAGAGATAAACATTCCCTTAAGATTTTCAAATATATTTTTCACTGTATTCACATCCTCACCCTGATCCACATTCTAGTCATCACTGGAGGACCACATCTGCTTCTGTCGGTCATCCTCTATCAACTCCTTCACATGAGAACCAAGGAGCTCCTCTATCTCACTGGCCTGCATGTTGCACATCCATCTCTTCTGACAAAGATTGTGCAATCTTCACGATGCGCCACATCTCAGCATCGTCTGAAGGGAAACTTTTGTAAGTCGTGCACCACCTTAGTCCAGAATTTTCCCCAGCACACATTCAGTGTTGAGTTGAATGTTTCACTTCATCCACCGATTGTTTTATTATGTTGATGCAGTCAGAGATGTTAAAATTCTTCCAGCAGTCAGAAACAGTTAAAGTGGCGTCCACCCCAATGGAATCAAAGATATGGCTGAAGGTGTGGCAAGTGCAACAACTTTTACAGGTTGTAATTACACCCTGGTCCATAGGCTGAAGTGAAGTGATGTTTGGATGAAGAAATACTACTTCTATATTGGGATGCGCAATGAGGAGTGCTTCAGGGTGACCGAGTGTGTTGTTGACGATGAGCAACACCATGAACCCCAGATTTTTGTTGGCTACTTACCGCTCAACCTCGTGCACAAAACAGTTGTTGAACCATTTCACGAAGACAGCGATAGTAACCCAAGCCTTATGGTTAGGCCGCCAAAAGATAGGGAGGCAATTCTTACTTTAGCCCTTCAGGGCACGAGGGTTCAGAGCTTGATAAAATGTTCCCCTGAGGCATCAGTACAAAGGAGTAGGGTCAGTCTGTTTTCCGCTGCCTTAAATCCCAGAGCAGACCTTTCCGCCTTGGAAATTAATGTTCTTTTGGGTTATCTTTTCCAAAAAATGCTATTCTCATTTATGTTGAATACCTGCTCCAGCAGGTAACCCTTGTTCTGAATCAATTTCACAATTCTTCAGGATACAGCACACTGGCCTTGTGATCAGCTGATATGGATTCCCCAGTGAATTTCACATTGTGCAGGCCCTTACTGGCTTGAAATTTTACATCCACAACACTTCCCTCACCTGCACTTGTTTTCCATCCACATGCTCAGTGCCTTTTCCATCTTTTCAAGATTATGGTCGCGTGGCATATCAATTACTTTTGCACTTTTCCATATGCTCACTTTTCTTAATCGTAAGAATCAAGGATTTGCTTACCCCCCATGGCTCATCCCACTTATGATACGCTCTCGCCATGCGCTAATATATTGATCACTTCAACTTTCTTGAATCATTACACTCCTGGCCCTCTTAACTTTCTTCTCACTTTTATCACTAACACTAAATGCACGTTTAGGGGCCAGAGTTAAGGGCAAAATCAATGTTATTACTGGAAAAATTACCTAATAAATATCCAGCGTATAAAGTGGCAAAATAAGTATGCATGGCACAATATCACAACACAGAGTGGCACGAGCAGTGGCGGGAAGATGGATGCTGTGTAGATAAATGCATTGGAACAGAGGGAAAATCACGCCAAGATTAACTGTGGATATTAAAAATTCAATGCTGTGGTTGGTGAAATAGTATACAATAAGTCCTCGCTTAGCATCGTCCCACTTAACGTTGTTTCGGTACTACGTCGTTGAACTTTAGAGACCAAAATTCGTTTAACGTTCCAGTGATCCGATACTATGTCCTTTTGTGTCGTCACGGACTACTTTCTACGGCGCATCACCCACTCTTGTCTGGCAGCGCTACACTCTCTCGGCTCGGTGCGCTGCCCTCACTCGCGGAACGTCACAGCGTCCCCAAGCAACGCCAAGCCAGTCTCTGTTACGACTTCACATCATTCGTGCGTGCTTAAGTGTTTTTGCTCTAAAACTGTACTCTAGCCATTCGAAATGGCTTCCAAGCACCCATAAAATGCTACTGATGTTAGTGTAGTGAAGAGGCAAAGTAAGACCATACCCTTGCTATGAAAATGGATGTATTAACCCGATTTGAAAAAGGGGAACGTGCTGTGGACATAACCGCTGTGCATCGTCTAATCACCACAACAGTGCGTACTATCCGGACCAACGCTGACAAGATAAAGGTTAGTGCTGGAAGTGGTTCTTCTCTGAGTGCTACTAAGACGACTCTTACTAGAAGCACTGATAGAGAAGGTGGAAAAGATGCTGGCAATGTGGAAGGAGGACCAGAATCAAAGCAATGCCCCTGTGAGCCTTATGGTCATCCAGCATAAGGCCAGATCCCTGTTTGGCGACTTAAAGGCAGAAGAGGAAGAAGGGTCGAAGGAAGAGACCTTTAAGGCCAGCCGAGGATGGTTTCAACAATTTAAACATCGTTATAACTTCCACAATATGAAGATGACTGGTGGAGACAAATTTTTCACTCATGGAGTTTTTTCGGGTACAGTACAATATATTGTAAATGAACAAAATAATGTATACTATTACTGTGTTATTGTACTCACCAGCATATGTTGTCGTCTTGAGCTTGTGATGCAGGCATTCCAAATGGTGATGATACAGGATGGCCTGCTTTGACCTGTACCTTCTATGTGGCAGCTGGTTTTAACTGTCATTCTCCTCTCCCTCGATGAAGCAGAGAAGCAAATCAGGAGTGACAAATTATTTCAAGTGCTGGGTCATGGTGATGATGAGTTATGTGATGATAAAGGTGATAGGTATATAATCTCTGACGTTGAATGCTGTGGGCTGGGGTCAGAAACACTATCACCACTGGTGCTTGGCGAACTGCAATAGCAAACATCATCAGGACACCTGGGGACTGGAGCGGGGACCCTGGGGAAGTTGTCCCCAATCTTATGCGGCTTCATCTTGGTTATCTTCTGCAGTACATCAATAGCAACTGCTCTCATCCCCAACATTTCTGGTAAAAGAGGCTGGAAGCAGAGGATGTCAGTGGTGGCCATAAAATTCAGGCGTCCGTCCAGGTATGTCCTCGTTTCTGTGACTGGTGGTGATGGGAACTTCCTTCACTTCTTCTCTGTCGTCCTCTAGTCCTTCTTTGTAGGACTTGATGACGCCAACTGCTATTTCCTCGTGGGCGTACGGCACCATAGTTAGGCTTGTCTGTGTCCATCTGCAGCCACTCACCCATATCGTCCTTGGTCACAGCAGTGTCACCACTGTTATGTAAAAGAGTGGGCCTGCTTCCCCCTGCAGTAGCATCACCACTACCACCATTCAGGAGTTTCTTCCACACATTCCTCAGTGTTGTCTCTATGATCATGTCCCAGGCTGCTTTGAGGGTGAACACTGTACCCCAAATGTTGCACTTTTTTTTTATGTTCTATAGACTTCTGCCCCCCCCCCCCTCCCCGCCCGTCTTCCCCTCTGGCACTAGTTCCGCCACCCAAATGTCATTCAAGGGGAGGCACCTGTAGTGTTATTTGAAGGCTCATCAGCACTTCTCAAGTCACCCTGAGGGTGGGCAGGCATATTGTTAAGGATAAGCAAGGCATTGACCTCTTGCCTGGGGATGTCATGGACTGTCATCTGAAACTGTCCGACTGCAGGGATGAAGACATGGTGGAAAAAACCTTCAAATACTTCCTGGAAGAACCAGGCCTTTTTGTTACCACGACAGGACACAGGAAGGTTATCCATGGAATTATGCAGCATTCTTGGACTCTTAGCATTTCCCACCACCATGAGTTTAATCTTGTGGGTGCCAGCAGAATTGGCACACAGCAGCACTGACACACATTGCTTGTTGGCCTCGAGTCCATGGGTGCAGTTCGCCCACTGGGATGCCTGTGTTGTTAGGCAAGGACTTCCAGTAGAGGCCTGTCTCATCTTTGTACAGTAGCTACAAGTGATCGCAGGCCCTTCGTGCCAGGTGAAAGTTTGAACGCCCGTGCTTGGCTAGCGCGCAACCGCCGTCCGGCTGACAGCGTACAGCGAATGAGGGTGCGCCAAGTCCGTAGACTTGCATCGTTTTCCAGCATAAATAAAATGGGTAACTAATGCCTTCCTAAAGAAACCATCGACATGGGACCAGGTTTGTTCCACTCTACGATTTTGTTGCGATTTTTACATCAAGTTTGATGAGAAACGATTGTGCCGTTTCGGCTGTCCAGAACAGACAGACAGACACAGACAGACAGACAGACAGACAGACAGACAGACACACACACACACACACACACACACGGCTATTCCTAAAGTATATAAGACAAGTGATCGCGGGCCCTTCGTGCCCGGTGAAAGCTTGAACACTCGTGCTTGGCTAGCGCGAATGAGGGTGCGCCAAGTCTGTAGACTTGCATCGTTTTCCAGCGTAAATAAAATGGTTAATTAATGCCTTCCTAAAGAAACCATCGACATGGGACCAGGTTTGTTCTACTCTTCGACTCTACGAATTTTTTGCGATTTTTCCACCAAGTTTGATGAAAAACGATTGTGCAGTTTTGGCTGCCCAGAACAGACAGACACACACAGACAGACAGACAGACAGACAGACAGACAGACACACACACACACACGGCTATTCCTATAGTATATTAGATAACAACTACCTGTGCATACTTTGTGGGAAACAATATGAGACCATGGACCATAAATTTTGGTATATGAGGGCTGTCACTAGTCACACGTAAAATTTCGGAGCATATCGACCCCCACCTGCACAGATAGTTGTTTTAGCTACTGTACATCTCATACTTGTTGATGTCGATGTCACAGGAAAGTTTTGCAGCTCCTCTTTAAATAGCTGGTCACCCATTACATCCGCACTAGCATTCTCGCCAGCCATTCGCCTGCTGTGCTAATACCGTGCCTCCTGTAGAATTTCTAGAGCCACTCAAAGCTCCCACGGAAGTCACGCATATCCAGCAGGGTAGCAAATTGCTGGGCGACATCATGTAGCTCAATACCGAAAGCGGAAACACCACTGGCTAGTTGCTGCTTGTACCAGTCCAACACCGTAGCATCCACGTTATCGTACTTAAAGGTACTTATATGAGTATGGGTGAGGCTAACTTCCACACCTGTGCCTGGCATAGCTTTCTGTTCTTGCCTTCTCGGCTTATCTTTGGCAAATTTTATATCGTACATGGTTGACATGTCCACTCCATACTCATCCATCAACAAATTCGCCGACACATTCTTAAGTTTGTTGACAATGCCCAACTTCTCCTTAACATGCTTCTATACCTACTGCTGGAGAGATCTATGTTCCTGCACATAATAGTCCCCCCCTTCTGAGGAACACACATACCCTACAGCCCTGACCTGCTGGGGAACACACACATGCCCTACAACCCTGACCTCCTGGGGGACACACACACATATACTCTACAGCCATGACCTCCTGGGGAACACACACATGCCCTACAACCCTGACCTCCTAGGGAACATATACATGCCCTACAGCCCTGACCTCCTAGGGAACATATACATGCCCTACAGCCCTGACCTCCTGGGGAACATATACATGCCCTACAGCCCTGACCTCCTAGGGAACATATACATGCCCTACAGCCCTGACCTCCTAGGGAACACATACATGCCCTACAGCCCTGACCTCCTAGGGAACATATACATGCCCTACAGCCCTG
>NW_024737516.1:0-19104 GCF_018991925.1 Homarus americanus
GCACACCTGTGATAATCCCGGCACAGCTCTGACACCCAGGCACTCTGACACTCCCAGGCACACCTCTGACACCACAGGTACTCCACTGACATTCCCTGGCACACCTCTGACACTCCCAGGTACAAGTCCGACACTCCCCAGGCACACTCTGACACTGAGTACATCTCTGACACTCCAGGGCACACCTCTAACACTCCCAGGCACACCTCACACCCATACACCCCTGACTCCCAGGCACACCTCTGACACTGGCACACCTCTGACACTCCCAGGCACACCTCTGACACACTCCCAGACATACCTCTGACAATCCCAGGTACACCTCTGACACTGCCAGTACCCACTGACATTCCCTGGCACACCTCTGACACTCCTGCACACGTCCGACACTCCCAGATACACTCTGACACTCCCCAGGTACAGCTCTGACACCCCAGGCACACCTCTGACACCCCAGGCACCCACTGACACTCTGTTCACCCCCTGACACCCCAGGCACACCTCTGACACCCCTGACATACACCCCTCCGACTCCAGGCACACTCTTACACCAGGTACTCCACTGACATCCCCTGCACACCTCTGACACACCCAGACACACCTCTGACACCCCAGGCACACCTCTGACTTCCACTGACATTCCGTGGTACACCCTGACACCCCAGGCACACCGCTGACACTGCCAGGCACACCTCTGACACTCCTGGGAACACCTGACACCAGGTACACTTCACACTACCAGGCACACCTGACACTCCCACGCACACCTCTGACACTCCTAGGCACACCTCTGACACTCCCTGCACACCTCTGACACCCAGGCACACCTGACACCCCAGGTATACCTCTGACACTCCCAGGCACACCTCTGACACTGCCAGCAGCACTCCACTGACATCCCTGGCACCTCTGACACTGCCAGGCACTCCACTGACATTCCCCTGGCACACCTCTGACACCCCAGGCACACCTCTGACACTCCAGGGCACACACCTCTGACACTCCCCAGGCACACTCTGACACCCCAGGCACACCTCTGACACTCCAGGCATACCTCTGACACCCCCAGGTACACCTCTGACACTGCCAGGTACTAACGACATCTCTCAGGTACACCTCTGACACCCAGGCACACGTCCGACACTCCAGGTACACCTCTGACACCCAGTCACACTCTGACACCCAGGGCACACTCTGACACTTAGGCACCTCTGACACTCCCAGGTACAATCTCTGACCTCCCAGGCACACCTCTGACACTCCCAGGTACACCTCTGACACTCCCCATGTACACCTCTGACACCCAGGTGACATACCTCTGACACTCCCCAGGCACACCCTCTGACACTGCCAGGCACGCCATTGACATTCCCTGGCACACCTCTGACACTCCCCAGGCACACGTCCAACACTCCCCAGGCACACCTCCACACTGCCAGGTACTCCACCAACATTCCGTGGCACACCCTGACACTCCCAGGTACACCGCTGACACTGCCAGGCACACCTGACACCCCAGGAACACCTCCGACACTCCAGGTACACTCTCACACTCCCAGGCACACCTCCGACACTCCCACGTACACCTCTGACACCTCCCAGGACACACCTCTGACACTCCAGGTACACCTCTCTGACACTCCCAGATACACCTGTGATAATCCCAGGTACACCTCTGACACCCCAGGCATACCTCTGACACTCCCAGGCACACCTCTGACACTGACAGGCACTCCACTGACATTCCCCTGTACACCTCTGACACCCAGGTACACGCCCGACACCCCTGGCACACCTCTGACACTCCCAGGCACACCCTGACACCCAGGCACACCCCAACACTCCCAGGCACACCTCTGACACTCCCAGGCACACAGCCACTCTCCCAGGCACACTCTGACACTCCCAGGCACACCCTGACACTCCAAGGTACACCTCTGACACTCCCAGATATACCTCTGACAATCCCAGGCACACCTCTGACCTCCCCAGGCACACGTCCGACACTCCCAGATACACCTCTGACACTCCCAGGTACAGCTCTGACACCCCAGGTACACCTCTGACACTCCCAGGTACTCCACTGACACTCCTGTTACACCCTGACACCCCAGGCACACCCTGAAACTCCCAGGCCCCAGACACCCTAGGCACACTTCTCACACCCCAGGCACACCTATGACACTTCTAGGTACTCCTCTGTCACCCCTGATACACCTCTAACACCCCAGGCACACTGCTCTCAAACCCAGGCACACCGCTGACACTGCTAGGTCACACCTCGAGACACTGCCAGGCACACCCCAGACACCTCCAGGCACACCTGAGACACTCCAGGCACACCCCAGACACCAGGTGCACCGCTGACACTCCCAAGTGCACCTCTGACACTCCCAGGCACACCTCTGACACCCCAGGCACATCTCTGACACTCCCAGGCACTCCACTGAGACTCCTGGCACACCCCTGACACTGCCAGGCACACCTCTGACACCCCAGGTACACCCTGACTCCTCCCAGGCACACCCCTGACACCCCAGGCACACCTGTGACACTCCCCAGGCACACCTGCTGACACTGCCAGGCACACCCCACACTGCCAGGCACACCTCAGACACTGCCAGGCACACCTCAGACACCCAGGCACACCCCAGACACTCCCAGACATACCTCTGACAATCCCAGCCACACCTCTGACACCCCAGGCACTCCACTGACACTCCCTGGTGCCACCCCTGACACTCCCCAGGCACACCTCTGACACTCCCCAGGCACACCCCAGACTCCCAGGCACACCTCTCACACCCCAGGTACCCTCTGACACTTCTAGGTACTCCTCTGTCACCCCTGATACACCCTGAACAACCCCAGGTACACCGCTGACACCCCAGGCACACCGCTGACACTGCCAGGCACACCCCAGACACTCCCCAGGCACACTCTCACACTGCAGGCACACCTCGACACCCCAGGCACACCTCTGACACTTGCACACCCTCTGACACTCCCATGCACACCTCTGACATCCCCAGGCACACCTCTGACACTCCCCAGGCACACCTCTGACACCCCAGGCACTCCACTGACATCCTGCAGGCACACCCTGACACCCCAGGCACACTCTCACACCACCAGGCACATCTCCTCGACACTCCCCACGCACACCTGACACTCCAGGCACCTCTGACACTCCAGGGCACACCTCTGACACTCCCCAGGCACACCTCCTGACACCCAGGCACACCTGACACTGCCAGGCACTCACTGACATCCTGCAAGCCCACACGCCACACCTGACACCTGTGCACACCTCTGACACTCAGTAACTCTGCCAACGGCACACCTCTGACACCCAGGTACACCCCAGACACCCCAGGCACACTTCACACTCCCAGGCACACCCATGACACTTCTAGGCACTCCCCTGACACTCCCAGGCACACCCCCACTCCCAGGCACACCGCTGACACTCCCCAGGCACACCTCTGACACTGCCATGGCACACCCCAGACACCTCAGGCACACCTCTCACACCTGCAGGCACACACCTCAGACACTGCCAGGCACACCTCAGACACCGCCAGGTACACCCCAGACACCCCAGGCACACCTCAGACACTCCCAGATATACCTCTGACAATCCCAGCTACACCTCTGACACTCCCAGGCACTCCACTGACACTCCCTGGTACACCCCTGACACCCCCAGGCACACCTCTGACACTCCCAGGTACACCCCAGACACTCCCAGGCACTTCTCACACCCTAGGCACACCTCTGACACTCTAGGTACCTCTGTCACTCTGATACACCTCTAACAACTCCCAGGCACACCGCTGACACTCCCAGGCACACCGCTGACACTGCCAGGCACACCCCAGACACCCCAGGCACACCTCTCACACCTCGCAGGCACACCTCCGACACTCCCAGGCACACCTCTGACACCCCAGGCACACCTGACACCCCATGCACACCTCTGACATCCCCAGGTACACCCTGACACTCCCAGGCACACCTCTGACACTCCCAGGTACTCCACTGACATTCTGTACACCTCTGACACTCCCAGGCACACCTCTGACACTGCCAGGTACCTCCGACATTCCCAGGCACACCTGACACTCCCAGGCACACTTCTCACACTCCAGGTACACCGACACTCCAGGCACACCCTGACACCCCAGGCACACCTCCTGACACCCAGGCACACCCTGACACTCCCCAGGCACACCTCTGACACTCCCCAGGCACACCTCTGACACTCCCAGGCACACCTCTGACACTCCCAGGCACACCCCTGACACTGCCAGGCACTCCACTGACATTCCCTGCCACCCCTGACACTCCCCAGGCACCCCTGACACTGCTCAGCACTGACACTCCCAGGCACACCTCTGACACTCCCAGGCACCCACTGACACTCCCAGGCACACCTCCTGACACTCCCCAGGCACACCTCTGACACCCCAGGCACACTCCACACTCCAGGTACACCTCTGACACTCCCAGGTACACCTCTGACACTCCAGGGCACACTGACACCCCAGGCACACCTCTGACACTCCCCAGGTACACCTCTGACACTCCCAGTGCACACCTCTGACCTCCCAGGACACACCTCTACACACCCTAGGCACTCCACTGACATCTGCACCTCTGACACTCCCAGGTACACCGCTGACACTGCTGACACCTCCGACATCCCAGGAACACCTGACACTCCCCAGGCACACCTCACACTACCAGGTGCACACCTCCGACACTCCCCACGCACACCCTCTGACACTCCCAGGCACACCCTGACACCCCAGGCTACCCCTGACACCCCAGGCACACCCTGACACCCCAGGTACACCTCTGACACTGCCAGGCACTCCACTGACATTCCCTGGTACACCTCTGACACCCCAGCACGTCCGACACTCCTGGTACACCTCTGACACTCCCAGGCACACCTCTGACACTCCAGGGCACACCTCTGACACTCCCAGGCACACCTCTGACACCTGCACACACCCCTGACTCTCCCAGGTCACACCTCTGACACTCCCAGGCACACCTCTGACACTCCCAGTACACCTCTGACACTCCCCAGATATACCTCTGACACCCAGGTACACCTCTGACACTGCCAGGTACTCCACTGACATTCCCCTGCACACTCTGACACTCCCAGGTACACGTCCAACACTCAGGTACACCTCTGACACTGCCAGGTACTGCACTGACATTCCAGTGGTACACCTCTGACACTTGGTGTACACCGCTGACACTGCCAGGTACACCCTCCGACACCCCAGGTAACACCCGACACCCCAGGTACATCTCACCCTGCACACCCTCCGACACTTCCAGGCACACCTCTGACACCCCAGGTACACCCTGACACCCAGGTACACCTCTGACACTCCCAGGTACACCTCTGACAATCCCAGGCACACCTCTGACACTCCCAGGTACACCTCTGACACTCCCAGGCACACCTCCGACACCCCAGGTACACCTCTGACACCCAGGTACATCTCTGACACACCAGGGTACACCTCTGACACTCCCAGGCACACCTCTGACACTCCCAGGTACACCTCTGACACTCCCAGATACTCCTCTGACACTCCCAGGTACACCTCTGACACCCCAGGTACACCTCTGACACTCCCCAGGTACTCCACTGACACTCCATGTTACACCCTGACACCCCAGGCACACCTCTGACACTCCCACACATACCCTCTGACACCCCAGGCACACCTCTGACACTGCCAGGCACTCTACTGACATTCCCCAGTACACCTCTGACACACCCAGGCACACCCCTGACACCCCAGGCACACCTCTGACACCCCAGGTACACCACTGACATTCCCAGGTACACCTCTGACACCCCAGGCACACCGCTGACACCCCAGGCACACCTCTGACACTCCCAGGAACACCTCCGACACTCCCCAGTACACTTCACACTACCAGGCACACTCCTGACACTTCCACGCATACCCTCTGACACTCCAGGCACACCTCTGACACTCCCAGGTACCTCTGACACTCCCAGGTACACCTCTGACACTCCCATACCTCTGACACTCCCAGGTACACCTCTGACACTGCCAGGTACTCCACTGATTCCCTGGTACACCTCTGACACACTCCCCAGGTACACCTCTGACACTCCAGGCACACCTCCTGACACTCCCAGGCACACCTCTGACACTCCCAGGCACACCTCTGACACTCCCAGGCATACCTCTGACACCCCAGGTACACCTCTGACACTGCCAGGTACTCCACTGACATTCCCTGGTACACCTCTGACACTCCCCAGGCACACGTCTGACACTCCCAGGCACTCTGACACTCCCCAGGCACACCTCTGACACTCCGAGGTACACCTCTGACACACTCCCAGGCACACCTCTGACACTCCCGTACACCTCTGCTCTCCCAGGTACACCTCTGACACCCCAGGCACACCTCTGACACCCCATGCACACCTCTGACACTCCCAGACATATCCCTGACACCCCAGGTACACCCTGACACTGCCAGGTACGCCACCGACATTCCCTGGTACACCTCTGACACCCCAGGCACACGTCCAACACCCCAGGCACACCCCTGACACTGCCAGGCACTCCACTGACATTCCGTGGCACACCTCTGACACCCAGGCACACCGCTGACACTGCCAGGCACACCTCCGACACCCCAGAACCTCCGACACTCCCAGGCACACTTCACACCCCCAGGTACACCTCCTGACACCCCACGTACACCTCTGACACTCCCAGGCACACCTCTGACACTCCAGGGCACACTTGACACTCCCAGATACACTGTGATAATCCCAGGTACACTCGACACTCCCGGGCATACCTCTGACACTCCCCAGGTACACCTCTGACACTGCCAGGTACTCCACTGACATTCCCTGGCACACCTCTGACACTCCCAGGCACACGCCCGACACCCCGGTACACCTCTGACACCCCAGGTACACCTCTGACACTCCAGGGCACACCCTAACACCCCAGGCACACCTCCTGACACCCCAGGCACACAGCTGACTCTCCCAGGCACACCTCCTGACACCCCAGGCACACCTCTGACACTCCCAGGCACACCTCTGACACTCCCAGATATACCTCTGACAATCCCAGGTACACCTCTGACACTGCCAGGTACTCCACTGACATTCCCTGGTACACCTCTGACACTCCCAGGTACACGTCCGACACTCCCAGATACACCTCTGACACTCCCAGGTACAGCTCTGACACTCCCAGGCACACCTCTGACACTCCCAGGCACACCCCAGACACTTAGTACACTTCACACTCCTAGGTACACCTATGACACTCTAGGTACCCTCTGTCACTCCCCTGATACACCCTCTGACACCCCAGGTACACCGCCTCAATCCCAGGCACACTGCTGACACTGCTAGGCACCCAGACACTGCCAGGCACACCTCAGACACTTCCAGGCACACCTCAGACACTCCCAGGTACACCTCAGACACCCAAGCTGCACCGCTGACACCCTGTGCACCTCTGACACTCCCAGGCACACCTCTGACACTCCCACACCTCTGACACCCAGTACCCACTGAGACTCCCTGGCACACTCCTGACACCCTGCGCACACCCTCTGACACTCCCCGGTACACCTCTGACTCTCCCAGGTACACCTCTGACACTCCCAGGCACACCTGTGACACTCCCAGGCACACCGCCTGACACTAGTACACCCAGACACTGCCAGGTACACCAGACACCGCCAGGTACACCCCAGACACCCCAGGCACACCTCAGACACTCCCACATACCTCTGACAATCACAGCCACACTCTGACACCCAGGCACACCTCTGACACTCCCGGCACACCTCTGACACTCCCAGGTACTCCACTGACTCCTGCACCCCTGACTCCCAGGCACACCTCCTGACACTCCCAGGCACACCCCAGACACCCCAGCACACTCTCACACCCTAGGTACACCTCTGACACTTCTAGGTACTCCTCTGTCACTCCCTGATACACCTCTAACACTCCCAGGTACACCGCTGACACTCCCAGGTACACCATGACACTGCCAGGTACACATCTGACACTCCCAGGTACACCAAGACACTCCTAGGCACACACTTTCACCCAGGTACACCTCCGACATTCCCAGGTACACCTCTGACACCCCCAGGCACACCTCCGACACCCGGCACACCTCTGACACTCCCCAGGTACACCTGACACTCCCAGGCATACCTCTGACACCCCAGGCACACCGCTGACAATGCCATGTACACCTCAGACACTGCACACCCCAGACACTGCCAAGTACACCTCAGACACTCCCAGGTACACCTCAGACACTCCAAGGCACCTCTAACAATCCCAAGTGCACCTTGACACTTCCCAGGCACACCTCTGACACCAGGTCACACCTCTGACACTCCCAGGTACCCACTGACACTCCCTGGTACACCCCTGACACTCCCAGGTACACCTCTGACACTCCCAGGAACACCCCAGACTCTCCCAGGTACACTCTCACACCCTAGGTACACCTCTGACACTTCTAGGTACTCCCTCTGTCACCCTGATACACCTCTAACAACTCCCAGGTACACCGCTGATACTCCCAGGTACACCGCTGACACTGCCAGGTACACCCCAGACACCTCAGGCACACTTCACACCCGCAGGTACACCTCCGACACTGCCAGGCACCTCCCGACACCCCAGGAACACCCGACACTCCCAGGTACACCTCTGACACTCCCAGGCATACCTCTGACACTCCCAGGCACACCGCTGACACTGCCAGGTACACCTCAGACACTGCCAGCACCTCGACACTGCCAGGTACACCTCAGACACTCCCAGGTACACCTCAGACACTCGAAGGCACCTCTGACACCCCAAGTGCACCATTGACACTCCCAGGCACACCTCTGACACTCCCCAGTACACCTCTGACACCCCAGGTACACCTCTGACACCCCAGGCACACCCCAGACACCCCAGGCACACTCTCACACTCCTAGGCACACCCTCTGACACTCTAGGTACCCTCTGTCACTCCCTGGATACACCCCAACAACCCCAGGCACACCTCTGACACCCCATGCACACCTCTGACACCCCAGGCACACCCCTGACACTCCCCAGGTGCAGGCCTCTGACACCCCAGGCACTCCACCGACATTCCGTGGTACACCTCTGACACCACAGGCACACCGGCACAGCCTGCCAGGCACACCTCCGACATTCCCAGGAACACCTCCGACACTCCCAGGCACACACCTCACACTCCCAGGTACACCTCCGACACCCAATGCACACCTCTGACACCCCAGGCACACCTCTGACACTCCAGGGCACACCTCTGAAACCCCAGGCACACCTCTGATACTCCCCAGGCACACCTCTGACACTCCCAGGCATACCCTGACACCCCAGGCATGTCTCTGACGCTGCCGTAGGCACCACTGACATTCCCTGGTACACCTTTGACACTCCCAGGCCACATCCGCCCCAGATACACCTCTGACACTCCCAGGTACACTGACACTCCACAGGGCACCCTGGAGACTCCCTCAGGTAAACCTCTCTGACACTCCCAGGCACACCTCTGACCTCCCAGGCACACCTCTGACAATTCTGTGTACACCTCTGACACTTGGTGTACAAATTTCATGCCCAGACATACCTCTCACACTCCCAGGCACACCTCTGACACTCCCCAGGCACACTCTGACACTCCCCAGAGCACTCTGACACTCCCAGGCACACCCCCATCTCCCCAGATATACCTCTGACAATCCCAGCACACCTCTCTGACACTGCCAGATACTCCACTGACATTCCCTGGCACACCTCTGACACTCCCAGGCACACGTCTGACACTCCCAGACACCTCTGGACACCCCAGGTACTGCCTGACACCCCAGGCACACCTCTGACACCCCAGGCACTCCACTGACACTCCCCTGTTACACCCCTGACACCCCAGGCACACCCCTGACACCTAAGGCACACCCCAGACACCCCAGGCATACCTCACACACCTAGGCACACCCCATGACACTTCTTGTGTACCTCTGTCACCCAAGATACACCTCTAACAACTCCCAAGCACACCGCTGCATACCTGCAGCACACTGCTGAACTGCCAGGCACACCCTGACACCCTGGCACACCTCACACCTCGCAGGTGCCACCTCCCACACTCCCAGGCCACCCCCCACACCCCAGGCACACCTCTCACACTCCCCATGTACACCTCTGACACTCCCAGGTACACCCCTGACACTCCCAGGCACACCTCTGACACCCCAGGCACTCCACTGACATCCTGCACACCCTGACACTCCCAGGTACACCAAGACACTGCTTGCAAGTACACCTGACACCCCAGAACACCTCCGACACTCCCAGGTACACTTCCCACACCACCAGGCACACCTGACACCCCACTGCACACCTCTGACACACCCCCAGGTGCCACCCTTGGCACCCAGGGCACACCTCTGACACACCTCTGACACTCCCAGGTACACCTCCTCTGACACCCCAGGCACACCTCTGACACTCCCCAGGCATACCTCTGACACTCCCAGGCACACCTCTGACACTGCCAGGTACTCCACTGACATTCCCCGGTACACCTCTGACACCAGGCACACGTCCGACACTCCCAGGCACACCTCTGACACTCCCAGGCACACCCTGACACTCCAGGGCACACCCCTGACACTCCCAGGTACACCTCTGACTCCCAGGTACACCTCTGACCTCCCAGGCACACCTCTGACACTCCCAGGCACACCTCTGAAGCTCCCATGTCACACCTCTGACACTCCCAGACATACCTCTGACACTCCCAGGCACACCTCTGACACTGCCAGGTACGCCACTGACATTCCCTGGCACACCTCTGACACCCCAGGCACACCTCCAACACTCCCCAGGTGCCACCTCTGACACTGGTACACAACCTGACATTCCGTGGCACACCCTGACACTCCCCAGGCACACCACGACACTGCGGTACACCTCCGACACTCCCAGGAACACCTGACACTCTGGTGCACACTTCTCACACCCCAGGCACACCTCCGACACCTACCACACCTCTGACACTCCCCAGGTACACCCCTGACACCAGGCACACCTCTGACACTCCCAGACACTGTGATAATCCTGCCCCCTGACTCCCAGATACCTCTGACACTCCCAGGCACACCTCTGACACTCCCCAGGCACACCTCTGACACCCCAGACATACCTCTGACAATCCCAGGTACACCTCTGACACTGCCAGGCACTCCACTGACATTCCCTGGCACCCCCACACCCCAGGTACACGTCTGACACTCCCAGATACACCCTGACACTCCCAGGTACTGCTCTGACACCCTTGCACACCTCTGACAATCTGCACTCCACTGACACCCTGTTACACCCTGACACCCCAAGCACACCTCTGACACCCAGGCACACCCCAGACACTCCAGGTACACTTCTCACACCCTAGGCACACCTATGACACTCTAGGCACCTCTGTCACCCAAGACATCCCCACAACCCAGGTGCCACCTCTGACACCCCCAGACATACCTCTGACACCCAGGCACACCTCTGACACTGCCAGGCACTCCACTGACATTCCCTGGCACACCTCTGACACTCCAGGCACACGTCCAACACTCCCAGGTACACCTCTGACACTGCCAGGCACTGCACTGACACCTGTGGCACACCTCTGACACTCCCAGGCACACCTCTGACACTCAGGCACACCCCAGACACTCCCCAGTACACTCTCACACACTCCCTAGGCACACCTCATGACACTTCTAGGCACTCCTCTGTCACTCCCTGATACACCTCTAACACCCCTGCCTCAATCCCAGGCACACTGCCACACCTCCAGGTACACCTGACACCTGCCAGGCACACCTCAGACACTCTCCAGGCACACCTGAGACACCCAGGCACACCCCAGAAGGTGCACTGCTGACACCCAGGGCACCTCTGACACTCCAGGCACACCTCTGACACTCCCAGGCACACCCCTGACACTCCCAGGCACCCACTGAGACTCCCTGGTACACCCCTGACACTGCCAGGCACACCCTGACACTCCCCAGGCACACCCCCACCTCCCAGGCACACCTCTGACACTCCCAGTACACCTGTGACACTCCCAGGTACACCGCTGACACTGCCAGCACCTCAGACACGCCAGGCACACCTCAGACACCTGCCACACCTCCCAGACACTCAGGCACACCTCAGACACCCCAGAGCATACCTCTGACAATCACAGCCACACCTCTGACACTCCCAGGCACACCTCTGACACTCCCAGGCACACCTCTGACACTGCCAGGTACCCACTGACATTCCTGCACACCTTTGACACCCCAGGTACACATCCGACACTCCAGATACACCTCTGACACTCCCCAGGTACACCTCTGACACTCCAGGTACACCTCTGACACCCCAGTAAACCCCTGACACTCCCCAGGCACACCTCTGACTCTCCCAAGCACACCTCTGACACTCCCAGGCACACCTCTGACACCAGTGCACCTCTGACACTCCCAGACATACCTCTGACACTCCCAGGTACACCCTGACACCCCAGGCACACCTGACACTCCCAGATACACCTCTGACAACTAGGGTACACCTCTAACACTGCCAGGTACTCCACTGACATTCCCTGGTACACCCCTGACACTCCCAGGCACACGTCTGACAGTCCCAGATACACCTCTGACACGCCCAGGTACTGCTCTGACACTCCCAGGCACACCTCTGACACTCCCTGGAATTCCACTGACACTCCCCTGTCACACCCCCTGACACTCCCAGGCACACCTCTGACACCTGCCAGGCACCCCAGACACCCCAGGCACACTTCTCACACACCTAGGCACCCTATGACACTCTAGGCATCCTCTGTCACCCAAGATACACCTCTAACAACTCCCAGGCACACCGCTGACACCCCACACTGCTGACACTGCCAGCACACCCCAGACACCTCAGGCACACCTCACACTCGCAGGCACACCTCCGACACCCCAGGCACACCTCTGACACGCCCAGGCACACCTCTGACACTCCCATGTACACCCTCTGACACTCCCAGGCACACCTCTGACACTCCCAGGCACACCTCGACACTCCCAGGTACTCCACTGACATTCCGTGGCACACCTCTGACACTCCCCAGGCACACCGCTGACACTGCCAGGTACACCTACGACACTCCCAGAACACCTCCGACACCCCAGGTACACCACACTACCAGGCACACCTCCGACACTCCACGCACACCTCTGACACCCCAGGCACACCCTTGACACCAGGGCACACCTCTGACACCCCAGGCACACCCTGACACTCCCAGGCACACCTCTGACACTCCCAGGCATACCTCTGACACCCCAGGCACACCTCTGACACTGCCAGGCACTCCAGTGACATTCCCTGGTACACCCTCTGACACTCCCAGGCACACGTCCGACACTCCCAGGCACACCTCTGACACTGCACACCTCTGACACCCAGGCACACCTCTGACACTCCCAGGCACACCTCTGACACTCCCAGGCACACCCTGACTCCTCCAAGTACACCTCTGACACCCCAGGCACACCTCTGACACCCCAGGCACACCTCTGACACACCCCAGGCACCACTGACATTCCGTGGCACACCTCTGACACTCCAGGCACACCGCTGACACTGCCAGGCACACCCCGACACCTCCAGGAACACGACACCCCAGGTACACCACACTACCAGGTACACCTCCGACACTCCCACGTACACCTCTGACACTCCCAGGTACACCTTTGACACCCAGGTACACTCTGACACCCCAGGTACACCTCTGACACCAGGTACACCTCTGACACTCCCCCAGGCACTCCAGACTCCCCAGGCACACCTCTGACACTGCCAGGCACTCCACTGACATTCCCTGGCACCCTCTGACACCCCAGGCACACGTCCGACACTCCCAGGCACACCCTGACACTCCCCAGCAGGACACCTCTGACACCCAGGGCACACCCTGACACCCCAGGCACACCTGACACTCCCAGGCACACCTCTGACTCTCCCAGGTACACCTCCTGACACCAGGCACTCATTGACATTCCTGGCACACCCTGACACTCCCCAGGTACACCTCTGACACCCCAGGCACACCTCTGACACTTGCACCCACTGACATTCCGTGGTACACCTCTGACACCCCAGGCACACCGCTGACACTGCCAGCCACACCTCCTGACACTCCCAGGAACACCTGACACTCCCAGGTACACTTCACACTACCAGGCACACCCGACACTCCCACCCACACCTCTGACACTCCCCAGGCACACCTCTGACACCCCAGGCACACCCTGACACCCCAGGCACACCTCTGACACTCCAGGTATACCTCTGACACTCCCGGCACACCTCTGACACTGCCAGGCACTCCACTGACATTCCCTGGCACACCCTGACACCCCAGGCACACCTCTGACACTCCCAGGCACACCTCTGACACTCCAGGCACACCTCTGACACTCCCAGGTACACCTCCTGACTCCCCAGGTACACCCCTGACTCTCCAGGCACTCCTTGACACCCCAGGCACACCTCTGACACTCCCAGGCACACCCTGACACTCCAGATATATCTCCACACTCCCAGGTACACCTCTGACACTGCCAGGCACTCCACTGACATTCCCTGGTACACCTCTGACACTCTGTCCAACACGAGTACACCCCTGACACTGCCAGGTACTGCACTGTCATTCCGTGGCACACCCCTGACACTTCCAGGCACACCTCTGACACTCCCCAGGCACACCCCAGACACTCCCTAGTACATCTCTCACACTCTAGGCACACCCATGACAGGTACTCCTCTGTCACTCCCTGATACACCCCAACACCCCAGGCACACTGCTCAATCCCAGGCACACCGCTGACACTGCCAGGCACACCCCAGACACTGCTGTGCACACCTCAGACACCTCCGGCACACCTGAGACACTCCCAGGCACACCTCAGACACTCCAAGGCACCGCTGGACACCCCAAGTGCACCTCTGACACCCCAGGCACACCTCTGACACTCCCAGGCACACCTCTGACACTCCCAGGTACTCCACTGAGACCCCTGGCACACCCCTGACACTGCCAGGCACACCTCTGACACCCCAGGTACACCTCTGACCTCCCAGGCACACCCTCTGACACCCCAGGCACACCTGGACACCCCAGGCACACCGCGACACCGCCAGGCACACCTCAGACACTGCCAGGCACACCTTGACACCCCAGGCACACCCTGACACTCCCAGGCACACCCCAGACACTGCCAGGACACACCTCAGACACTGCCCAGGTACACCTCTGACACCCCAGCACACCTCTGACACCTCCCAGGCACACCCCTGACACTCCCAGGTACTCCACTGAGACTCCCTGGCACACCCCTGACACTCCCAGGCACACCTCCTGACATTCCCAGGTACACCCCAGACACTCCCAGGCACACTTCTCACACTCCCGGTACACACCTCTGACACTTCTAGGTAATCCTCTGTCACCCCTGATACACCCCCCAGGCACACCGCTGACACTCCCCAGGTAACACCAATGACACTGCCAGGCACACATCTGACACTCCCAGGCACAACTCCAAGACACTCCAAAGCACACTTCTCACACCCCAGGCACACCTCCCGACATTCCCAGGTACACCTCTGACACTCCCCACACCCTCCGACACTGCCAGGTACACCTCTGACACCCCAGGTACACCCAAGACACTCCAGGTACCCACTGACATTCCGTGGTACTCCTCTGACACCCCAGGTACACCTCAGACACCACAGGCACACCTCTCTGACACTCCCCAGGCACACCTCTGACACTCCCAGGCACACCCCTGACACTCCCAGGTACACCCCTGACACCCCAGGTACACCCCAGACACTCCCAGGTACACCCCCTCACACCCTAGGCACCTCTGACACTCCCAGGTACCTCACTCCCTTGATACACTCTCTAACAACCCCAGGCACACCTCTGACACTCCCCATGGACACCTCTGACACTCCCCAGGTACACCTCTGACACTCCCAGGTACACCTCTGACACTCCCAGGCACTCCACTGACATCCTGCACCTCTGACACTCCCAGGCACACCGGTGACACCCAGGCACACCTCTGACACCCCCAGAACACCTCCGACACCCCAGGCACACTTCACACTCCCAGGCACACATCCGACTCCCAGACACACCCCTGACACCCCAGGCACACCTCCCTGACACTCCAGGGTACACCCTCTGACACTCCCAGGTACACCCCTGACACCCCAGGTACACCCTGACCTCCCAGGCACACCCTCACACCCCTAGGTACACCTATGACACTTCTAGGTACCTCTGTCACCCCTGATACACCCTAACACTCCCAGGCACACCGTTCAATCCCAGTACACTGCTGACACTGCTAGGCACCCCACACTGCCAGGCACACCCTTGCACACTTCCAGGCACACCTGAGACACTAGTGCACACCCCAGACACCCAAGGCACTGCTGACACCCCGCGCACCTCTGACACTTCCGTCACCTCTGACACTCCCAGGCACACCTCTCTGACACTCCCAGGTACTCCACTGAGACTCCTGGCACACCCCTGACACTGCCAGGCACACCTCTGACACTCCCAGGCACACCTCCTGACCTCCAGGCACACTCTGACACCCCAGGTACACCCTGACACTCCCAGGCACACTGCTGACACTGCCAGTACACCAGACACCTCCAGCACACCTGCAGACACCCCAGGCACACCGCCGACACTGCCAGGTACACCCCAGACACTGCCAGGCACACCTCAGACACTGCCAGGCACACCCCTGACACTCCCAGGCACACCTCTGACACTTCCAGGCACACTTCTGACACTTCAGGTACTCCACTGAGACTCCCTGGTACACCCCTGACACTCCCAGGTACACCTCTGACACTAGGTACACCCCAGACACTTATGGCACACTTCTCACACTCCCAGGCACACCTCTGACACCTCTAGGTACCCTCTGTCACTCCCCTGATACACCTCTAACACCCCAGGCACACCGCTGACACTCCCAGGCACACCAATGACACTGCCAGGCACACATCTGACACTCCCAGGTACACCCAAGACACTCCCAGGCACTCCACTGGACATTCCGTGGTACCCTCTGACACCCCAGGCCACCCAGACACTGCCAGGCACACCTTGACACTCCCCAGGCACACCTCTGACACTGCCAGGCACACCTCTGACACCGCCAGGTACACCCCAGACACTGCCAGGAACACCCTGACACTCCCAGGCACACCCTCTGACACTCCCAGGTACACTTCTGACACTCTAGGTACCCACTGAGACTCCTGGCACACCCCCTGGACACCCCAGGCACACCTCTGACACCCCCAGGCACACCCCAGACACCCCAGGCACACTTCTCACACCCCTAGGCACACCTCTGACACTCCAGGTACCTCTGTCACCCCTGGACACACCCTAACACTCCCAGGCACACTGCTGACACCCCAGGCACACCAATGACACTGCCAGGCACATCTGACACCCCAGGCACACCCCAAGACACCCAGGCACCCTCACACTCCAGGCACACCTGACATTCCCCAGGTACACTCTGACACTGCCAGGCACACTCCTGACACTCCCAGGCACACCCTCTGACACCTCCAGGCATACCTCGACACTTCCAAGTCACACCTCTGACAACACATGCACACCCCTCAGACACTGCCACGGCACACCCCAGACACCGCCAAGCACACCTCAGACACCCCAGGCACACCCCTACGACACCCAAGGTGCACCCCAACAATCCCAAGTGCACCTTGACCCCAGGCACACCTCTGACACCCCAGGCACACCTCTGACACCCCAGGCACTCCACTGACACCCCTGGCACACCCCTGACACTCCCCAGGCACACCTCTGACACTCCCCAGGAACACCCCAGACTCCCCACCAGGCACACCTCTCACACCCTAGGCACACCCTCCTGACACTCTAGGCACTCTGTCACTTCCTGACACCCCAACAACTCCCGGCACACCGCTGATACTCCAGGTACACCGCTGACACTGCCAGGCACACCTCAGACACCCAGCACCCTCACACCTGGCACACCACCGACACTGCCAGGTACACCCCCGACACTCCCAGGAACACCTCCGACACTCCCAGGCACACTTCTCACACTCCCAGGCACATCCG
The DNA here is from genome assembly GCF_018991925.1 of Homarus americanus. Taxonomy (NCBI): domain Eukaryota; kingdom Metazoa; phylum Arthropoda; class Malacostraca; order Decapoda; family Nephropidae; genus Homarus; species Homarus americanus. The sequence goes on from NW_024737516.1 coordinate 18,345, forward strand.
ACACCCCAGACACCTCTGACACTCCCCAGGTACACCTCACCCCAGGGTACACCTCTGACACTCCCAGGTAAACCTCTGACACCCCAGGCACACCCCAGACACCCAGGCACACTTCTCACACCCCAGGCACACTCATGACACTCTAGTACCTCTGACACTCCCAGATACACCCCCACACCCCAGGCACACCTCTACAACCCAGGCACACCGCGACACTGCTAGGCACACCCCAGACACCCCCAGGCACACCTCAGACACCTCCAGGCACACCTAGACACTCCCAGGCACACTCAGACACCCAAGGCACCCCTGACACCCCCAGGCACACCTCTGACACCCATGTAAACACCTCTGACACCCATGCACACCTCTGACACCTGGAAGTACACACCTCTGACACCCCTGGCACACCCCCCTGACACTCCCAGGTACACCTCTGACACCCAGGCACACCTCTGACACTCCCAGGCACACCTCTGACACTCCCAGGAACACCTCTGACACTCCCCAGGCACACCCTGACACTCCCAGGTACACCTCTGACACTGCCAGGCACACCTGACACTCCTGGTACACCTCTGACACTGCCAGGCACACCCCAGACACCCCAGGTACACCCCTGACACTGCCAGGCACCCCTGACACCCCAGGCACACCTCTGACACTCCCAAGGCACACCTCTGACACTTAGGTACCCCACCAGACCCCTGGTACACCCCCCGACACTCCAGCAACACGTAACCGAACGAAGCACAATGGA
>NW_024737517.1:0-14714 GCF_018991925.1 Homarus americanus
CGGTCCCTCGCGCCAATGTCAGCGCTGCCTCAACGGAGCAGGGCAAAAGAAGAGGCGGATAAGGGAGGAGATTGCCAACGTCGGTCCCCCACGCCCAATATCAGCTCCTCGCTGGAGCTGGGTAAAGATGAGAGGAGAGGCCCGGATAAGAGGAGATTACCAGCGTCGGTCCCTCGCCCAATAAGCTGCCTGCCTGGAGCTGGGGCAAAAGAAGAGGAGCGGATAAGGGAGGAATTACCAACTTCGGTCCCTCGCCCAATGTCAGCTGCCTCGCTCGAGCTAGTAAAGATGAGAGGAAGCCCGGATAGGGAGGAGATTGGCACACACGGTGGCGCTGCCCAGCGCCGAGGATGTAGCAAAGAGAAGGTTCAGTTTGATCTGATCGTCTGGTTTGCTATTTCTCTAAGGCCAACGTGCGGTCCCTCATAATGTCGGCTGCCTGCAGCTGGAGCTAAGGAGCAAAACCGAGAGTAGGATAAAGGGAGAGATTAATAGCGTCGGTCCCTGTAATGTCGGTTGCCTGGCTGGAGCTAGGTAGAAAGATGAGAGGAGGAGAGGCCGGATAAAGGGAGAGATTAGCCCAGCGTCGCGGTCCCTCGCCCAATGTAAAGCTACCTGCGCTGGAGCTGGGTAAGGTGAGGAGAGGGCCCGGATAAGGGAGGAGATTGGCCAGGTACGGTCCCTGCGCCAATGTCGGCTGCCTAGCTGGAGCTGAGGAGAAGCCCGGATAAAGGGAGGAGATTAGCCCAGCGATGCAGTCCCTCGCCCAATGTCCGGCTGCCTCGCTGGAGCTAGGGCAAAGAGAAGAGGCGGATAGGGAGGAGATTGGCCCAACGTCACGGTCCCCCAATGTCAGCTGCCTCGCTGGAGCTGGGTAAAGATGAGGAGAGGAGGCGGATAAGGGGAGGGAGGTGTGGCGTCGCGGTCCTCGCTTAATGTCAGCTGCCTCACGCTGGAGCAGGGCAAGAAGGCGGATAAGGGAGGAGATTCAGCCCAGCGTCACGGTCCCTCGCCCAATGTCATGCCTCGCTGGAGCTAGGTAAAAGATAGAGGGGCGGATAAGGGGAGGAGATTGGCACCTGCGGTGCTTGCTGCCGGCGCCGAGGATAGCAAGAAGAAGGTGCAGTTTGATCTGATCATCTGGTTTGCTATTTCTCCTAAAAGAATAACGTCTTGGTCCCTCGCCCAATGTCGGCTGCCTACGCTGGAGCTGAGGCAAAAGAAGAAGGGCGGATAAGGGGAGGAGATTAGCCAACGTCACGGTCCTCGCCCAATGTCGGCTGCCTCGCTGGAGCGGGTAAAGATGAGGAAGGGAGGAGGCCGGATAAGGAGGAGATTATTAGCGTCAGGTCCCTCATAATGTCAGCTGCCTCGCGCTGGAGCTGGGGCAAAGAAGAGGCGGATAAGGGAGAGATTGGCCAACGTCGCGATCCCTCTTCAATGTCGACTGCCTCGCTGGAGCTATGAGTAAAGATGAGAGGGAGCGGATAAGGGAGAGATTAGCACTACGGTGGGCGCTAATAGAAGCACCGAGATAGCAAAAGAGAATTTGGTTTGATCTGATCATCTGGTTTGCTATTTCTCTAAGGCCAACGTCGGTCCCTCGCCAATGTCAGCTGCCTCATGGAGCTGGGTAAAGATGAGAGGAGAGGAGAGGAGCGGATAAGGAGGAGATTAGCACTACGGTGGCGCTGCCAGCGCCGAGGATAACAAGAAAGGTGCAGTTTGATCTGATCATCTGGTTTGCTATTTCTCCTAAAGAGCCAACGTCTTTGATCCCTTACTTAATGTCAGCTGCCTCGCTGGAGCTGGGGCAAAAGAAAGAAGAAAGGCCGGATAAAAAGGAGAGTTAGTAACGTGCGGTCCCTCGCCCAATGTCGGCTGCCCTCGCTGGAGCTGGGGCAAAGAAAGAGGGCTGGCCCGGATAAGGGAGGGTGTAGCGTCACGGTCCCTCGCCCAATGTCGCTGCCTCGCTGGAGCTGGAGTAAAAGATGAGAGGAGAGAGGAGCGGATAAAGGGAGGGGGTGTAGCGTCTTGATCCCTAGCCAATGTCAGCTGCCTCGCTGGAGCTAGGGGGCAAAAAGAGAAGAGGAAGCGGATAAGGAGGAGATTAGCCCAGCGTCTGGATCCCTCATAATGTCAGCTGCCTCGCTGGAGCTGGGTAAAGATATGGGAAGGCGGATAAGGGAGAAGGTCAAGCGCGTGCGGTCCTAGCTAATGTTGGCTGCCTCGCTGGAGCTGGGGGCAAAGAAGAGGAGGCGGATAAGGAGGAGATTGGCCAACGTCACGGTCCTCGCCCAATGTCAGCTGCCTCGCTGGAGGCTGGGGTATTAAGATGAGAGGAGAGGAGGCGGATAAGGGAGGAGATTGGCCCAGCGTCGCGGTCCCTGCGCCCAATCGCTGCCTACCGCTGGAGCTGGGCAAAAAGAGAAGAGGCGGATAAGGGAGGGAGGTGTTGGCCAACGTGGGTCCCTCGCCCAATGTCGGCTGCCTCGCTGGAGCTAAAGACAAAAGAAGAAGGCGGATAAAAATTGGCCAACGTCACGGTCCCTCACCCAATGTCAACTGCCTCGCTGGAGCTAGGACAAAGAAGCGGATAGGGAGGAGATTGGCCAACGTCACGATCCCTCGCCCAATGTCGGCTACTCGCTGGAGCTGAATAAAGATGAGGGCGGATAAAGGGAGATTAGCTGCAGGTGGCGCTGCCGCTTTCCCGGGATACTTTCAAGAAAGGTGCAGTTTGATCTGATCATCTGGTTTGCTGTTCTCTAAGAATGGCAGTCACGGTCCCTCTCCTTGTGTTGGCTGCCTGCGCTCAGACTGGGTAAAGATATGAGAGGAGAGGAGAGGCGGATAAGGGAGGAGATTAGCTGCGGTGGCGCTGCCAGCTTTCAAGGGATATGAAGGTGCAATTTGATCTAGTGATCATCTGGTTTGCTATTTCTCAGAGTAGCGTCTGATCTCGCCCAATGTCAGCTGCCTCGCTGGAGCTGGGGCAAAAGGGAGGCGGATAAGGGAGGAGATGGCTGAACGTGCGGTCCTCGCCCAATGTCGGCTGCCTCGCTGGAGCTGAGGCAAAAGAAGAAAGGTGGATAAGGAGGAGGTGTAGCGTCGGTCCCTCGCCCAATGTCGGCACCACTTACCCGCTGAACTGGGGCAAAGAGAGGAGGTCCTAAGGGAGAGATTGGCCAGCGTCGGTCCCTCGCCCAATGTCGGCTTCTGCCTCGCTGGAGCTGGGTAAAGATGAGAGAGAGGAGAGGAGGCGGATAAGGGAGATTAGCACACAGTGGCGCTACTTTGCAAGATCTTGAGGTGCAAGTTTTGATTTGATCCATCTGGTTTGCCTTTATTTCTAAAGAGCCATGCAGTCCCTCATGGCTGCCTCTCTGGAGCTAGAACAAAAAAGAAAGAGGAGGATAAGGAGAAATTAACAACGCACGGTCCCTCGCCCAATGTCGGCTGCCTCGCTGGAGCTAAAGCAAAGAAAGAGGAGCGATACAGGAGAGATTGCCAACGCACCGTCCTCGCCCAATGTCAACTGCCTAAAAACGGAGCTGGGAAGACAAGAAGAGAACCGATAAGGGAGATGGCCAACGCAGTTCCTCGCCCAATGTCGGCTGCCTCCGAGCTGGGCAAAGATGAGAGGAGAGGAGCGGATAAGAGAGGAAGGTCCCTCGTCCAATGGCTGCACCACCTGGAGCTGGGGCAAAGAGAAGAGGCGGATAAGGGAGGAGATTGGCCATCGTCGGTCCTGGTCCCGCCCAGTGTCGGCTGCTGCTGGAGCTGGAGTAAGATGAGAGGAGGCGGATGAGGAGGAGATTGCACACGGTGGCGCTGCCAGCACCGAGGATAGCAGAAAGAAGGTGCAGTTTGAATCTGATCATCTGGTTTGCTGTTCTGCAGGCCAGCAATCACGGTTCTTAATGTCAGCTGCCTACCGCTGGAGCTGGGTAAAAGATAAAAGAGAGAGAGAGAGAGGAGCAGGATAAAGGAGGAGATTAGCACCTGCAATTGCGCTGGCTGAGGATAAGCAAAGAAAGTCGTTTGATCTGATCATCTGGTTTATAAACTCTCTAAGAGCCAACGTCGGTCCTGCTTAATCAGCTGCCTCGCTGGAGGCTGGGGCAAAAGAGAAGAGGAAGCGAGATAAGGAGAGATTGGCAGGCGTCTGGGGTCCTCGCCCAATGTCAGCTGCCTCGCTGGAGCTGGGGCAAAAAAAAGAAAGAAGGCCAGGATAAGGAGGAGATTAGCCTTGTGCAGTCCCTCACTTGTAGCCAGCTGCCTCTCGCTGGAGCTAGAACAAAAAAGAAAGAAGGGCCGGACCAGGAGATTAGCCAACGTCGGTCCCTACGCCCAATGTCAGCTGCCTCGCTGGAGCTAAGGCAAAAAAAAGAAAGGCGGATAAAGGAGGGTGCTTGTCTGATCTCGCCCAATAATAGCTACTCGCTAGAGCACAGTAAAAGATGAGAGGAAGCGGATGAGGGAGGAGATTAGCACCTGCAGTGGCGCTGCCGCTTTCGAGATGCTGAAAGGTGCAGTGATCTGATCTGGTTTGCTGTTCTCCTAGGCAAGTCCCTTGTGTCGGCTGCCTCGCTGGAGCTGGGGCGAAAGAGGAGGCCGGATGGGAGATGGCCAACGTGCAGTCCCTGCCAATGTCAGCTGCCTCGCTGGGCTAGAACCAAGAAAGAGGAGGCGGATCTGGAGGAGATTAGCCTTGATCTGATCCCTCGCCAATGTCGGCGCTGCCTCGCTGGGAGCTGGGCCGCAGATGAGAGAGGAGAGGAAGCGGATGGGAGGAGATTGTGCTTGTGTGAGTCCCTCATAATGTCAGCTGCCTAGCTGGAGCTGAGTAAAGATGAGAGAAGGGGCGGATAAGGAGATTGGCCAACGTCAGTCCTAAGCAATGTCGGCTGCCTGGAGCTAGAGACAAAAAGAAGAAGAAGGCTGACGGATAAGGGAGGAGATTGGCCATGGTGCAGTCCCTAGCCAATGTCGGCTGCCTGCTGGAGCTGGGTAGATGAGAGGCGTGGGAGGAGGAGATTGGCCAACGTCTGGGTCCCTCATGTGTCGGCTGCCTCGCTGGGCAGAAGCGAAAGAAGGAGGCGGATAAGGAGGAGGTCAGCCAACGTCTGCGGTCTCTTAATGTCAGCTGCCTCGCTGGAGCTGGAGTAAAAAAGATGAGAGGCGGATAAGGGGAGGAGATTAGCACACACACGGTGGCGCTGCAGCACACCAGAGGATAACAGAGAAGGTGCAGTTCAGTCTGATCATCTGGTTTGCTGTTCTCTAACGTCTGGGATCCCTCGCCAATGTCCAGCTGCCTCGCTGGAGCTGGGAGCAAAAAGAGGCGGATAAAAAGGGAGGTGTGCGTCACGGTCCCTCGCCCAGTGTCGGCTGCCTCGCTGGAGCTGGGTAAAGATGAGAGGAGAGGAGGCGGATAAAGGGAGATTGGCCAGCGTCACGGTCCCTCGCCAATGTCAGCTGCCTCGCTGGAGCTAGGAGCAAAGAAAGAGGAGGCGGATAAGGGAGGAGGTCTGGCCAACGTGGGTCCCTACGCCAATGTCAGCTGCCTGTGGAGCTGGGTAAAGATATGAGAGGAGAGGAGGCGGATAAGGAGGAGATGTGTAATCACGGTCCCTCGCCAATGTCAGCTGCCTCGCTGGGCTGAAGACAAAAGAAGAGGCGGACTAGGAGAGGTCACGATCCCATGGCCATGGAGCTGAGGTAAAGATGAGGAGGCCGGATAGGGAGGTGCTACGGTGGCGCTGTGCCGAGATGGCAGAAGGTGCTACCCCAGAGACAAGCCTCAAACCTTCTCTGTCTTAGAATAAGAAGAATGGGGCGGGTCCTCTCGATGTCGGCTGCCTCGCTGGAGCTGGGGCAAAGAGAAGAGAGCGGATAAGGAGGAGATTGGCCAACGCGGTCCTCTCGCCCACTGTCGGCTGCCTCGCTGAGCTGGGTAAAGATGAGAGGAGTAAGAGCGGATAAGGGAGGAGATTGGCCAACGCAGCGGTACCTCGCCCAATGTCGGCTGCCCGTTGAGCTGGGGCAAAGAGAAGAGGAGCGGATAAGGGAGGAGATTGGCTAACGTGCGGTCCTCGCCCAATGTCGGCTGCCCCTGCTGAGCTGGGTAAAGATGAGAGGAGAGGAGAGGAGCGGATAAGGGAGGAGATTGGCACACACGGTGGCGCTGCCGGCGCCGAGGATAGCAAGATAAGGTGCAGTTTGATCTGATCATCTGGTTTGCTATTTCTCTAAGGCCAACGTGCGGTCCCTCGCCCAATGTCGGCTGCCTCGCTGGAGCTGGGGCAAAGAGAAGAGGAGCGGATAAGGGAGGAGATTGGCCAACATGCGGTCCCTCGCCCATTGTCGGCTGCCTCGCTGGAGCTGGGTAAAGATGAGAGGAGAGGAGCGGATAAGGGAGGAGATTGGCCAACGTGCGGTCCCTCGCCCAATGTCGGTTGCCTCGCTGGAGCTGGGTAAAGATGAGAGGAGCCGGATAAGGGTGGAGATTGGGCCAACGTGGCGGTCCTCGCCCACGTCGGCTGCCTCAAGGCTGGAGCTGGGCAAAGAGAAGAGGAGTGGATAAGGGAGAGATTGGCCAACGCGTCCTCGCCCAATGTCGGCTGCCTCATGGAGCTGTAAAGATGAGAGGAGAGGAGCGATAAGTGGAGAAGATTGGCCAACGCGTCCTCGCCTAATGTTGGCTGCCTAGCTGAGCTGGGGTAAAGAGAAGAGGAGCGGATAAGGGAGGAGATAACGTGGCGGTCCTCTCGCCCAATGTCGGCTGCCTCGCTGGAGCTGGGTAAAGATGAGAGGAGAGGAGCGGATAAGGGAGGAGATTAGCCAACGTGCGGTCCCTCGCCCAATGTCGGCTGCCTCGCTGGAGCTGGGGCAAAGAGAAGAGGAGCGGATAAGGGAGGAGATTGGCCAACGTGCGGTCCCTCGCCCAATGTCGGCTGCCTCGCTGGAGCTGGGTAAAGATGAGAGGAGAGGAGAGGAGCGGATAAGGGAGGAGATTGGCACACACGGTGGCGCTGCCGGCGCCGAGGATAGCAAGAGAAGGTGCAGTTTGATCTGATCATCTGGTTTGCTATTTCTCTAAGGCCAACGTGCGGTCCCTCGCCCAATGTCGGCTGCCTCGCTGGAGCTGGGGCAAAGAGAAGAGGAGCGGATAAGGGAGGAGATTGGCCAACGTGCGGTCCCTCGCCCAATGTCGGCTGCCTCCCTGGAGCTGGGGCAAAGAGAAGAGGAGCGGATAAGGGAGGAGATTAGCACGGTGGCGCTGCGGGATACAGAGTTTGATCTGTCATCTGGTTTGCCAGCGTGCGGTCCCTCGCCCAATGTCGGCTGCCTCGCTGGGCTGGGCAAAGAAGAGGCGGATAAGGGAGAGATTGGCCGCGTCGCGGTCCCTCGCCCAATGTCAGCTGCCTCGCTGGAGCTGGGTAAAGATGAGAGGAAGGGCGGATAAGGGAGGAGATTAGCACACGGTGGCGCTGCCGGCACCGAGGATAACAGAAGGTGCAGTTTGATCTGATCATCTGGTTTGCTATTTCTCTAAGGCCAACGTCAGGTCCCTCGCCCAATGTCGGCTGCCTCGCTGAGCTGGGGCAAAGAAGAGGCGGATAAGGGAGGAGGTGTAGCGTGCGGTCCCTGCCAATGTCGGCTGCCTCGCTGGAGCTGGAGTAAGATGAGAGGAAGGCCGGATAAGGGAGGAGATTAGTAGCGATCGCGGTCCCTCGCCTAATGTCGCTGCCTCGCTGGAGCTGGGGCAAGAAAGAAGGCGGATAAGGGAGAGATTGGCCAAGTGCGGTCCCTCGCAATGTCAGCTGCCTCGCTGGAGCTGGAAATAAGGTGAGAAGGAAGCGGATAAGGGGAGGAGTGTGCTTACACGGTGGCGCTGCCGGCCTCCGAGGATAACAAGAAAGATGCAGTTTGATCTGATCATCTGGTTTGCCTATTTCTCTAAGGCCAACGTGCGGTCCTCATGTCGCCTCGCTGGAGCTGGGGCAAGAGAAGGAGCGGATAAGGCTGGAGCTGAGGCAAAAGAGAGGGAAGCGGATAAGGGAGGGAGATTAGCCAGCGTGGAATCCCTCGCCAATGTCAGCTGCCTCGCTGGAGCTGGGGCAAAGAGAAGAGCAGATCTGGGGAGAGATTGGCCTTGTCTTGATCCCTCGCCCAATGTCAGCTGCCTCGCTGGGGAGCTGAGAGTAAAGATATAAGGAAGGGAGGCGGATAAAGGGAGGAATGGCCAACGTCACGGTCCCTCGCCCAATGTCAGCTGCCTCGCTGGAGCTGGGTAAAAGATAGAGAGGAGAGGAGGCCGAGATAAGGGAGAGATTAGCCCAGCGTGCAGTCCCCTCGCCCAATATCCAGCTGCCTCATGGAGCTAGAACCACAAAGAAAGAAGAAGGCCAGATGGGGAGAGAGATTGTGTCGTCACGGTCCCTCGCCCAATGTCAGCACCGCCGCTGGAGCTGAGTAAAGATGAGAGGAAGGCGGATAAAGGGAGGAGAGATTAGCCAGCATCGATCCCTCGCCCAATGTCAGCTGCCTGTGGGGACTGGGGCCAAAAGAAAGAGGCTGAGGATAAAGGGAGAGAGATTAGCTAGCGTCACAGTCTCTCATACAATGTCAGCTCACTCGCTGGAGCTGAGTAAAGATGGAAGGCCGGATAAGGGAGGAGATGGCACACGGTGGCGCTGCCAGCTCTGAGGATAGCAAGAGAAGGTGCAGTTTGGAATCTGATCATCTGGTTTTGCTATTTCTCTAAGGCCAACGTCTGCAGTCCCTCGCCCAATGTCAAAGCTGCCTCACCGCTGGAGCTGGGGCAAAAGAAAGAGGAAGCGGATAAGGGAGAAATTAGCAGCAGCGTCAAGTCCCTCGCCCAATGTCAGCTGCCTCGCTGGAGCTGAAGTAAAAGATAGAGGAGAGGAAGCGGATAAAGAGATTAGCCAACGTCACGGTTCCTCGCCCAATGTCAGCTGCCTCGCTGGAGCTGAACCAAAAAAGAGGCCAGATAAAGGGAGATTAGCCAACGTGCGGTCTCCTTAATATCAACTGCCTCGCTGGAGCTGGAAGTAAAAGATAAGAGGGAGAGGGGCAGATAAGGGAGGAGATTGTACTTTTACACGGTGGCGCTGCGCTTTCGAGAGATAACAAGAAAGAAAGGTGCAGTTGATCTGATCATCTGGTTTACTATTTCTCTAAGGCCAATGTCAGTCCCTCGCCCAATGTCAGCTGCCTCGCTGGAGCTGGGGCAAAAGAGAAGAAAGGAGGCGGATAAGAGAGGAGAGATTGGCCCAACGTGCGATCCCTCGCCCAATGTCAGCTGCCTCCCTGGAGCTGGGGCAAAGAGAGGAGCCAGATAAGGAGGAGATTGGCCAACATGCACGGTCCCTCGCCCAATGTCAGCTCTGCCTCGCTGGAGCTGGGTAAAGATGAGGAGGAGAGGAGGCGGATAAGGAGGAGAGATTGGCCAACGTCGTCCTCGCCAATGTCGGCTGCCTCGCTGGAGCTGGGTAAAGATGAAGGAGCGGATAAGGAGATTAGCACACGGTGGCGCTGCCAGCGCCGAGGATATAAGAAGAAGGTGCAGTTTGATCCCCAGTCATCTGGTTTGCTATTTCTCTAAAAGAATATTGTCTGATCCCTAAGCAATGTCTTCTTGTTTGCTATCGGTCTGCTCACTATTTTGGCCGCCATGCATCTTAATAAGCAACAACAACAACAACACTTCCTTCCTAAGTTTATCCAATCATATATACTTGTCATTAACAGAGAAAAGAGCAGGGCGCTCTTTGACCGTCAAAGTCAATCGGGGATCGATTTGATAGCATACCAAAGAAACTTGCACACCCGAATGGGAGACCGTCAAAGTCAATCGGGGATCGATTTGATAGCATACCACAGAAACTTGCACACCCGAATGGGAGACCGTCAAAGTCAATCGGGGGTCGATTTAATAGCATACCACAGAAACTTGCACACCCGAATGGGAGACCGTCAAAGTCAATCGGGGGTCGATTTGATAGCATACTACAGAAACTTGCACACCCGAATGGGAGACAGTGAAAGTCAATCGGGGGTCGATTTAATAGCATACTACAGAAACTTGCACACCCGAATGGGAGACAGTCAAAGTCAATCGGGGGTCGATTTAATAGCATACTACAGAAACTTGCACACCCGAATGGGAGACGGTCAAAGTCAATCGGGGGTCGATTTGATAGCATACTACAGAAACTTGCACACCCGAATGCGAGACCGTCAAAGTCAATCGGGGTCGATTTAATAGCATACTACAGAAACTTGCACACCCGAATGGGAGACAGTGAAAGTCAATCGGGGGTCGATTGAATAGCATACTACAGAAACTTGCACACCCGAATGGGAGACCGTCAAAGTCAATCGGGGGTCGATTTAATAGCATACTACAGAAACTTGCACACCCGAATGGGAGACCGTCAAAGTCAATCGGGGGTCGATTTGATAGCATACTACAGACACTTGCACACCCGAATGGGAGACAGTCAAAGTCAATCGGGGTCGACATTAATAGCATACTACAGAAACTTTGCACAATCAAGGGAGACCGCCAAAGTCAATCGGGGGTCGATTTAATAGCATACTACAGAAACTCTGCGTAATACACCCGAATGGGAGACCGTCAAAGTCAATCGGGGTCGATTTGATAGCATACTACAGAAATCTCTGCACACCCGGAATGGGGAGAAGTCAAAGTCAATCGGGGTCGCATTTAATAGCATACTACAGAAACTTCTGCACACCGAATGGGAGACCGTCAAAGTCAATCGGGGTCGATTTGATAGCATACCACAGAAACTTGCACACGCGAATGGGAGACCGTCAAAGTCAATCGGGGGTCGATTTAATAGCATACTACAGAAACTTGCACACCCGAATGGGAGACCGTCAAAGTCAATCGGGGGTCGATTTGATAGCATACTACAGAAACTTGCACACCCGAATGGGAGCCAGTCAAAGTCAATCGGGGGTCGATTTAATAGCATACTACAGAAACTTGCACACCCGAATGGGAGACCGTCAGAGTCAATCGAGGGTCGATTTAATAGCATACTATACAAAATGATCCGAGAATGTGCACACACCGAGTGGGAGACGGTGATGAAAGCGTCCGCCCTTGTACACTGGATGGCACTATTTCACTATAGTAAGGGGTAGGGGCACCTCGGTCATATTATACAACATACCAGAGAAGTTCCACACCCGCATGGGAGACCGTCAAAGTGAATCGGGGGTCGATTTGATAGCATACTACAGAGAACTTGCACACCCGAATGGGAGACCGTCAAAGTCAATCGGGGGTCGATTTGATAGCATACTACAGAGAACTTGCACACCCGAATGGGAGACAGTCAAAGTCAATCGGGGGTCGATTTAATAGCATACTACAGAAACTTGCACACCCGAATGGGAGACCGTCAAAGTCAATCGGGGGTCGATTTGATAGCATACTACAGAAACTTGCACACCCGAATGGGAGACCGTCAAAGTCAATCGGGGGTCGATTTGATAGCATACTACAGAAACTTGCACACCCGAATGGGAGACAGTGAAAGTCAATCGGGGGTCGATTTAATAGCATACTACAGAAACTTGCACACCCGAATGGGAGACAGTGAAAGTCAATCGGGGGTCGATTTAATAGCATACTACAGAAACTTGCACACCCGAATGGGAGACCGTCAAAGTCAATCGGGGGTCGATTTAATAGCATACTACAGAAACTTGCACACCCGAATGGGAGACCGTCAAAGTCAATCGGGGTCGATTTGATAGCATACTACAGAAACTTGCACACCCGAATGGGAGACAGTCAAAGTCAATCGGGGGTCGATTTAATAGCATACTACAGAAACTTGCACACCCGAATGGGAGACCGTCAAAGTCAATCGGGGGTCGAGCATACTTTACAAAATGATCCGAGAATCTGCACACACACCGAGTGGGAGACGGTGATGAAAACGTCCGCCCTTATATGTTCGATTGCACTATTTCACTATATTAAGGGGAGAGGGTGCCTTCGCACACATATTTGGTGTGAAATATCTTCCGCCCCCCAGCGGAGCGCTTCGGCGCCTCTGCGAAGCAAAGCGCGGCATTCAAAACCAACAACCAAAATTGCCGTCGCTTTCCCTTCCCTGCCCTGCAATGGCTGGAGCAAGCAGCAGAAGAGAGAGAGAAAATAGTCTCATGGGGTCAGAGGAATGGCAGTGGAGCGCGATCTATAATTTCACCAGGTCTGTCTCCCAATTGAACATTATTCTCGCACACGTCGCCACCACGGTTTCGCGACAGCAGCAGCATCATGATGTTGCGTCTATTGTAAGTCCGGAACCGGGTTATTCGGCTGTTCGCGAACAGTTTTAACTTGCCTAACAAACGATCAAACAACTTCCACTCGAGGTGCGATGCGGTGACTGTCCTATCGTCCGCTTGTATGCTGGATTGCACTATTTCACTATATTAAGGGAGAGGGTGCCTTCACACACCTATTCGTGGAATATCTTCCGCCCCCAGCGGGCGCTTCGGCGCTCTCTGCAAAGCGGCATTCAAAACAACAACCAAAGTTGCCGTCGCTTTCCTTCCCTGCCCTGCAATGGCTGGAGCAGCAGCAGAAGAAGAGAGAGAGAAAATAGTCTCATGGGGTCAGAGGAATGGCAGTGGAGCGCGATCTATGAATTTCACTAGCCAGGTCTGTCTCCCAATTGAACATTATTACTCTCTCGGCGCACACGTCGCCACCACGGTTTCCGCGACAGCAGCAGCATCATGATGTTGCGTCTATTGTAAGTCCGGAACCGGGTTATTCGGCTGTTCGCGAACAGTCGGGTTTAACCTTGCCTAACAAACGATCAAACAACTTCCACTCTCGAGGTGCGGTACGGTGACTGTCCTATCGTCCGCTCTTGTATGCTGGATTGCACTATTTCACTATATTAAGGGGAGAGGGTGCCTTCACACCTATTCGGTGTGGAATATCTTCCGCCCCCAGCGGGCGCCGGCGCCTCTGCGGCAAAGCGGCATTCAAAAACAACAACCAAAGTTGCCGTCGCTTTCCTTCCCTGCCCTGCAATGGCTGAGCAGCAGCAGCAGCAGAAGAAGAAGAGAGAGAGAGAAAATAGTCTCATGGGGTCAGAGGAATGGCAGTGGAGCGGGTTCTATGAATTTCACTAGCCAGGTCTGTCTCCCAATTGAGCATTATTACTCTCTCGTGGCGCCGCGATCGCCACCACCAGTTTCGCGACGCTAACAGCATCATGATGTTGCGTCTGGTATGAAATCGATTGTTTATTCGGCTGTTCCTTGAACAGTGGGTTTTAACCTTACAACAAGCGATCAAACCTGCTTCCACTCTAAAGTGCGGTACGGTGACATCTATCGTCCGCTCTTGTATGCTGGATTGCACTATTTCACTATATTAAGGGAAGGTGCCTTCACACCTATTCGGTGTGGAATATCTTCCGCCCCCAGCCGGGCTTTCGGCGCCTCTGCGAAAATAAGCGCGGCATTCAAAACAACAACGAAGTTGCGTCCTTTCCCTTCCCTGCCCTGCAATGGCTGGAGCAACAGCAACAGAAGAAAGAAGAGAAAAATAGTCTCTCATAGAGGTCAGAGGAATGGCAGTGGGCCGCGATCTGTAATTTCACTAGCCAGGTCTGTCTCCCCAATTGAACATTATTACTCTCTCGGCTGGCGCACATCCCCTTACCACCGGTTCCGCGACAGCAGCAGCATCATGATGTTGCGTCTATTGTAGAATCCGGAACCGGGTTATTCGGCTTTATTCGCGAACAGTCAGGTTTTAACACTTACAACAAACGATCAAACAACTTCCACTCTCGAAAGTGCGATGCGGTGACTGTCCTGTAAATCCGCTCTTGTATGCTAGTTACACTATTTCACTATAATGAGAGGTGCCTTCACACATATTCGATGTGAAATATCTTCCGCTTTAGCGGAAGCGCCGGGCGCCTCTGCAGTAAAACGACATTCAAGCAACAACCAAAATTGCCGTCGATTTCCTCTCCTGCCCTGCAATGGCTGGAGCAGAAGGATTGGATCTCAGTTCGGACTGACGGTGCACCGCCGGTGTTTACTATCACGCTCGAACAACACGCCCTTGGCTGCTTACGGGATAACTCTTTATTAAGTGTCGGTGGCCCCGAAGTTTACTTGAAAAAATTAGAGTGCTCAGAGCAGGCTATTTGAATGGCGAATGGTGATGTGGAATAATGGAATAGGACCTCGGTTCTATTTTGTTGGTTTCGAACCAGAGGTAATGACTAATCGGAACAATGGGGCATTCGTGTTGACTAGAGGTGAAATTCTTGGACGTGTAAGACGAGCTACTGCGGCTTGCATTTGCAAGGATGTTTTCATTAATCAGAACGAAAGTTAGAGGTTCGAAGGCGATCGAATACACTTTGGTTACAACCATAAGCGATGCCAACTAGCGATCCTTGGCGTTATTCCCATGACCCGGCGGGCAGCCGAAACCAAAGTCTTTGGGTTCGGAAATATGGTTACCAAGCTGAAACTTAAGGAATTGGCGGAAGGGCACCACCGGAGTGGAGCCCTGCGGCTTAATTGACTCAACCGCGGAAACCTCGCAGGCCCAGACACGGAAGGATTGACAGATTGAGCTCTTTCTCGATTCAGTGGGTGGT
>NW_024737518.1:0-22817 GCF_018991925.1 Homarus americanus
TAATTTTGAAGTTAATTATTTCTTTTACGTTATTTTTGTGTTTTAGATTCGGCAGTTATTATTATTTTTAGATATCCACTGACGAGAAGTTAGTCATCGGACGAATATATGTGAATCCAAGCCAAGTGTCGTAATAAGTTATCTGTGGGGGAAATTTTGTTGTACTCGAAACATTTTTATATAGGCCTATGGTGTGTGTACCATGATTAAGCCTATAGCACCGTGGTGGAATATGACTCACCGTTGTTGTGGGTTACCATGACGCCAGCGGCTGTACTGTACGTTTCCGTCAAGCCTAGTGAGCTTTTATTTTATTTTCATTTTGCTTTTAACTTATGTTATTGACGTCCATTTTCCTTTAATTATCGTTTTATTTATGTAAACGTTTGTTATTTTCAGTATGTTCTTTAATTTTCCTGCGAATTCCTGTTAGAAATTAGGTGCGTAAAGTGTGCAGTGTTTATGTACAAATGTTCTTACGCTGAATATTCCTTGTAAAGGGTTGACTTAAAGTTCTCTACTAAAATTAAGATATAAAAATTACATTGAAATTAACACTGAGACTGTCGTAATTAGCTACGTTAACTCAACACTATTATGGGGATAAAACTATGGTAAAGAATCTCGAAGTATTCTGTGTGATAATTTGGTCTCCTAAGGGATGCTAATTATATGTATCTAGATACGATAGATTTCTCGGTGTAATTTTGATGTTTTTATCCTTTTGTGTAATTTAGAATTTTTGTTTCAAAAGTTTAGTCTTTTTTTCACATTTTCAGTCGCCAGGAATTATTTATCGAAAGGACATTTGTGCTTTGCACCCAGCGTCTCACTAGGCTACTGGCGGAAATTTTGTCTTCTGGATACCATGATTTTAACCAAGGAATTTGGGATTATAGCGCCAGAATCTTTGTTTTAACCTGTGACATAGTGCCGGAGGATTATTTGACTTTCTGCTGTGTTGGGTACCATGGTATTGGGTACCAGGTTGAGTGATTGCAGAGCTGAAAAATACCATCAGTAGAGGTTACCGTGATCAGACGTAGAGTAGCGTACCGATTTGTGGGGGTCCTGATGGATTTAGTTACTGTGTGTTGGAATTGGTACTATAATTGGGGGTACCCTATTTAATTTAAAGGTTACCTTCATAAAGGAGTACCATTATATAGTGTTATGCTGTGGCGTAGCGGGATTTCACCAACCACAATTCGGGAGTGATACAATTTAGCGTGGCGTGGCATTGCGTAGCTTAGTATAAGAATGGAGGAATTTTTAACTGACTGTTTATAAGTCATTTCGTCGGATCCTTTTTTCTCTCAGTAATTTACACCAACACACCGAACACCTTCGTCAAAAAAGTTAACTTACAATGTCATTAGTGTTATATACTGAGTGAGCTGGGAGAAGGGACCCAGGGAGTCACATTAGCACAGGGACATTTTTGTACGGGTAAAACAGAAGAATATCTCTGTTTGTCTTGGTCTTCTTGTGTGTGTGTGTGTGTATGTGTGTGTATGTGTGTGTGTGTGTGTGTGTGTGTGTGTGTGTGTGTGTGTGTGTGTGTGTATGTGTGTGTGTGTGTGTGTGTGTGTGTGTATGTGTGTGTAACTTTTGTGTGGTTCATTGACTTGTCTTTCATCTTCTGTGTTTGACATGTTGTTGTTTTTCTTCATTGTCTGACAACTTGTTTTTTTCAATTGAATTTGTAAATATTATTATTATTTTTTTCAATTTGGAAGTGACGTGAGGATGTACACGCACACACACACACACACACACACTTACGCACACACACACACACACACACACACACACACACACACACACACACACACCAAAAATAAGTACACACTATGCTGGCGACCCAGCCCAAGTAATGATTGTACACAACTCAGAGAGAAAGAACTGTTGCCATTACAATTAAGCGGTCATTATCATTTAGATGAGGGTCACAGAGCCGCGGAAGGAATTACCATTAGAGTCCAGGGTCTAACCGCTAGCAAGTTTGTAATGCAAATTAAAGTGTCAGAGCCATTCAGAATTGTTGCATTCCCAGCCATTAGTGCTTCGTGCATTCCTCTCGTGAGACAGTTTTTATTTAAAGTATGAAAGGAGGTTTCTATACACATGAACGATGTCTATTGTTTGTATTGACCCTTGTCACAACAGCGAATCTTAAAGCGATCACGATAGTGATTTTATTCTGTGGCACAAGAAACTTTCTTAATTCGCAAACCTTCGCTACCCTGAATTTATTTTACTTCTTAAAAACCAAAAGGTATACATTTGACAACTGACTGTTCTTTTGCGAAAAGAAATTGAAAAACAAAGTCCATAATCAGGCAGTTCTCTGTGTGTATGACCAACATCAAGGTGACACCGGTCCTAGACAGAGGTTAAAATAGGCCCAGCAACCTGTGTGGTAAATATAAATAATGGATCTAGCTGGAGAAAAAATTTTCAATACCGCGACATGCATGGTCTGGTACCCATCTGTCCACTCACCATTAATATTCCACAGGTGAAGGTTCCCATAAACAAATAATGTGAGGTTGCGTGTCTCGGCCTCCTCACTCACCTGTACAGAAGAACCGCCAAGCTTCTCATGATTCATCCTTACCTTCGTCCTGGTATTTAGTTCAGTGCCTTTAACCATTTCACGGTATACTTACTGTTGGCTCAGCAAAGATTTTCTCCGTATTGTTAAACACTGCTGAAGAGTTATTTGATTATGATGTAAGTGTGAACGCATCAATGATAATTCTGTTCAGATTAATATCCACAAAGATTAAACGAAGGGTAAATATCATATCAATTTGATTTATATTTCTTTGTAAAAAAACGATAACTGTTATGTAACGACACACACACACACACACACACATACACACACACACACACACACACACACACACACACACACACACACACACACACACACACACACACACACACGAACATAGTGAAGCCACAGTAAAACTATTTTCTAAGTGTTCTTGTGCTGAAGATACTAAAGTATATAAATTATTTCTACCATGATGGCAGTTTAGCAGATGGTGATGACCCACTACGTCATCCTCAGTGGCAAGATAAAAATATAATGATGCCACACAACTGGCCAAACTTGTGTGCTCACCCGCGCATAAACTAGAGAGTTGAGGCGCTAATGAGAGCTATTTTTTGGGTCATGAGTTTCTCAAGTGAGGGAGACGAGGGCGAGGGCGAGGCCAACGTTATTAAAAATGTGGCTTTGTAATATACATATAATATATGAAAATATAATACAAACACACACACACACACACATATTATATATTTATATATATATATATATATATATATATATATATATATATATATATATATATATATATATATATATATATATATATATATATATATATATATATATAATAACCGTTCAGGTGACATTTGAGCGCTGTGGCATGACCAAGGGTTGACAGCTTCATATCTTCTTTCCTTCTCTTCCATAGAAGCGAAGGACAAGAGGAGGAGGATAAAGTAATTCGGGGGAGGAGGACAAGGTTGTCACATCTATTATGTACCTGTATGTAGGGGAGGAATGGATCACTCGGTCGGTCATGTACTGTACGGTACACCAGCTGCTATGTTTTACTGTGATGTTGTGTTTTATTGAGTGACTCATCATATGTGTCCTGGGCCGTCCTCAGATGCCTCCTGTAGTTGACTGTATTAGAAGGTTCGGACATTTGTTGGTATATTAGGTTCCCAGTCTACTGTCCATAGACTATTGTTATGGGATGAATCTGGGCGTCTGGTGGGATTTCTGCTTATTATTGGTGCAGTTGAATTTTACATTGTATTTCCTTTATCAAAATTATGATACGAGAAAGTTGAGGCTTTAATTAGTGGATGTTAGTGAAGTAAATTAGTGTGGATAAAATTAAGGAGTTAAAAAGTAGAACAATATATTTGTATTTGCAAACATAAGTACTGGATGGATCAAGATTTTCTGAAGCTTGTGCTCTATGTTGTTTTCTAACTTTTGGTACAAGAAGTATCTTAACACACAAAACTTAAGTTCAAGGCAGCGGCAAATTTTCACTAAGATAATACTGTACCTTCACGGTGTCTTATCTCGTAATCCAATTTAAGTGAAGAAAAAGAAGATAAAGAAAAAATCACAGAGACCCGAGAACCCGGACCCTGGCCTGGGTTATGTTACCATGGAAACATCTTGGCGTCTACAGCCCTGTGTTTAGGCTTCCATGATGTGTGTGATGATCTATGCGAGGATGAGACTCCCTAAGTGAAGCGTCTCTCTTATCACTGTACTTATTTCTTTTGACCTGAAGGAAAAGGATGAGGTAAATTACTGTGAACACGTAGATCAGGATACACTGTGTCTTGAGGGACGGTACTTTGCTATTTTATATTTCTTTTCTGACATCTGATCGAAGTATTTTGCATAAATATACAAATAAATCACTGTGGGTGCACGTGATCCATGTACATATGTAATAGTTACAAACAAGAAAGAAAACACGAAGAGTTTTAGGCATTTCACTGTTGTTTCATAATAACTATCTATCTATCTAATAAATGATTAAAATCAGTATTCATTTAGATACTGTATAAGACCCCAAAGCAGCCGGGTATTAATTCTGTTCTTGGAATTTCATCCGGCTGACATAACGGAAAAAATTACACGAATTGTAAATAAGAGAGTTGAAAGGTGAAGTACTGTACTGTATAGTTCTACTTACCTGCAGGTAGTGTTGACGTGGGCACTACTGGTACATAGGGCTGGAGAGAACGTGTTATAAGAGACCCAAGCAGCGTCTGGCGGGTGTGTAAGGGGTCGACCTGCCTACCTCCCGGCTTCTTCCCGTCCCTGCTCATGACTACTAATAACAGGAAAACACGCCTGACACTGACACACGACGTTCACGAAATACACTTCTGGGAATTTATTAAAAAAAAAGAAAAAACGTGGATGGTCACTGAAAATATGTAATAGAAGTAAATAGACTCCATACAAATCGACCACATCACTGGGACATCTTTCTGAATATTTTGTTCTAAGAGGGAAAAGGAGAGAGGTGGTCACAGAGGAACAAGTATGAAGTAACTTGACAGTTAACATTCGGAAAATTATGAGTAAAGGAGGAACAGTATATAGATGGTAGAGGGTTAGAGAGATGCGTAATGACATTAGTTTATGGATGACTGGTGAAGGAATTGGGGGGAGGGGGTGGGGGGTGGAAACATGACGGCGATGGAAAGAGAGATGGGAAGACAGTGTATATATCCTTACGCGTTGGCTTCCTCTGAGGGATGATTTGTACACTTGTCTCGTGTTGACTCTTAGTATTTCCTGGTGTTTCTGAGTACATCATGTTGTCTCTTGAGTACCTCCTGTTGTCTCTGAGTACCTCCTGTTGTCCCCGAGTAGTACCTCCTGTTGTCTATAAGTACCTCGATGTCCCTGAGTACCTCCTGTTGTTTCCCTCCTGTTGTCCCTGAGTGCTTTCTGTTGTCCCCGAGTACCTCCTGTTGTCTATAAGTACCTCGATGTCCCTTTAGAGATATCATTTTTTTTTCTTAGGTCACGTAATCATATATGTCAGCTCAAACTTATATAACTATATCACTTGATTTATACCGACGGATCTGATTGGACGATTACTACAATTATCCGGATGGCATTTTTGCGACTCGGAAGTAGGTCGTAATTCATGGACGCTGATTGGCTCTTGTTGTGTATGTCACTCGTCGCTGGTTACACGTAACTGTGAGCTTAATGTTGTATAGTTTCGGTATATAGTAGTTAGTAGAGAGAGACGGTACTTCAGGAAACATCTCTGGATGAACTAGTAATCGAATCGAAATCCTTCGTGAATGATATGCAAAACTGTTTTCACTTTTTTATCCATCTCTTCAGTCAATTATGATTTTGAGGAACTGTCATCAGTCGTGGTGTGTGTGTGTGTGTGTGTGTGTGTGTGTGTGTGTGTGTGTGTGTGTGTGTGTGCGCATTGACTTGCAATTTGATAAGTACCATCGTTACTCTCACACATGTCAAGAACACTATTTTCTGCTATATCAATTTAATATTTGAATTTCTGTTCCTTTACTAACTATATCATGAGCGCCATCTTTATATACCTCATGGGATGGGCAAGAGATAAGTAATTTTCTCCTGGAAATCTGGTCCCTCTATACAAGATTTCCTTTACCTTTTACCCTCAGTTTCCTCTCGGATTTCACTTACCATTTTCCTAATTTTTTCTTGCCACTCCCCTGCGTATGGCTTTGAATCCTACCCATGGTGACTTTCAGAGCTCCTCACTTCTGGTTCAGTTTTCTTCGCTTCAGGCTTCAGTGCTTCACTCCTTCAACCTCCAGCATTCCTCGCTTTGGGTGCCCGCACTTTTCGTCTCCTGTGCTGGCCACCGATGGCTTTGATGCCTTCCAATATTCGTCCTTCAGGATCTATTATTTTTGGGATAAGTTATGGCCTGATTTTGACTTTCAAGAATCTCCATTTTCAATCACCATTACTTGTCAATATTCACATTTTCTTGTTCCGGTGTATTTGTTTTTTATGTTGTTATTTTTGTTGAGTCCCGCCTCCGACATATAACTTTTCTACTTTTGTCTTTCAGTATTTCTTCTTTCTACTTGCTGCCTACTCTTGTTTTATCTTTCAGTGTTCCACGATTTCAACTTCCAAAACCACCAATATATAACTTCCAGTACTTCAATCTTTCCAGCAACCCTCCCAACACACGTTCCTATCTGCCTGCATCCTTTCGACGCCTTTCTCTTCTAGTTTCCAGATTCCTTTACGACTGTTTTAGTTTTCTGTCCTCGCTTCTTTCTTCATGGCTTCCGGAACTACGTTGTAAGATTTGTTAATGATAAAATAGTTTGCGTCTCCTTCGTCGTTGATATCGTGTGTTTTCAACTCACTGTCGACACAACCACCATCATTTAACACGTAGCTATACTTCCTCTGAAAGAATAAAATCCGCCACCTGTTTGTATGTATATAAAGTAGTCAGGTCACTACAAGGTTTTTTAACGCCTTTGAACAAAAACCTCAAGTGTCGCAAGAACTATATTTGTTAGGTATTTAGAGTAAATTATTCTGTAAAGGAAAGTATTAGAAGTTTTTTTTTTTACAATATTATTTATAATTTACGTCTTGTCAGGTTCCATGAACACCTTCGTCAATTGTCACATCGAGCACCTAACTGGTTATGATAAGTTCACTAAATTAAATCGTACGCCAATTTTTCTTTCAGTTTTAATGCAATAAAGAGTAAAGTGTAACAATATTATTAATAATTTGATGCTCACAAATTACAAATACAAGCATGACCCTGAATCACCAGGAGGCAGAGAAGGGACCTTATCACATTTTATCAAGCGTTCGAACGTCAATTGTCAATTTAATTATGAATCACTGTTACTTCATATGTATTTTATAATTTTTCCTACATTTACTTTATTAACGTTAAGTATCTCTTCAAGCATTTTGTGTATAAACTAGTTAGATGAAAATATAAAAATATCACTAATGCTTCGGTTTGTATTGATGTTATCATCGTTCCAGAACACTGACACACAAAGTAACTTTAATTTTCATACATATAATGGTGCGCTCTAGTCACAGATCCTTGCTGACCTAAGGTTCATTTTACGCTACTGCCACACTACGCCTGGTGTTATGTTAAAGGAATGACTCTCGCTTCACATGCATAATAACAGGAAAGTCTCAAGCAATGCCAGTTCCAATAATGGCGAAAAGACAATAACGAATATAAGTTTCAATGTGAATTATTGTATTATGAACCTAAAGATAATTGGTGATTATATACATAAAGACTTTTAATTAAAGGCCTTGAAAGCAACGGCGCCTGGCCATGGTCGTATATATCACTCAACACTCGACCACTTTATCAACTCACTCAGCCCATGACGAAGCAACATCAGGAAACAGGACCATTCCCACGGCAGTTTTGGCTCGACACTGTAATATCCACTAGCGGAGAGCGCTGCTGCCTCCACTTCTCACATCGCTCCTGAACCAAGAAGACCTCTCAACAAGACCTCCTGCTGGACCCGGAACTGTGAAGACCGCCCTCTCCCTTGTACCATTGTTGGCCATCTTCCCGGACCGGACCACCCACGACCGTCATCGTCCACAACAACTCACGAGCGTTCTCGGTTTATCGAGCATTAGCTTGCCCTCCCCACTGGTGGTGTGAGTGACCCACACTCCAGCTGGAGAGCAGTTATAGCGCGATATTCCCGGCGTGGTTTGAGCTCTTTTCCTTCTACTACTATTTTTCCTTTTTCGCTCTGGCCTAGGGACCTGCACCCTCAAAAGTGTATTCGTCCTGCGGTCCCCCCTGTAACTGTTCACCTCCCTCCCAGGAGATTGTGAACACGAAAGGGGGTTGGAGCAAAACCCATCCCAGCCGAGTCTTTCCAGGAAAACCGTGATCGTGCGGGTCCACCTGGAAAGAGGGTAGCAATCCTTATCTTTCCCAAATAGGCACACTTAGCTCACGTCTATAAGTGAGCAGTCACATACACTAGGAAGTAGGCTTCCCCAACGGGGCTCCGGGAGAGAAGCTCAGGAACCACTCTAGGACCACCAGCCAGTGGGGAGTGCTGTAATTCCTCTGCTATTTACTCAACCGGAATAGGTAGGATCTAAAAAAAAAAAAAAAAAAAAAAGCTGGACCCCGCCCAGAAACTGATGAAGTCGGTAGTCCTCCGGTACCCAAAGGAACTACCTCTCGAACCCCTGGAGAACCACCCGAAGATCTTAAAAGCCGAGAGATGCTCTCCCCTGTCCGACAAGACGGCCACCACGAAACAAGTGCTCATAACGCACTACGGCTCACCCCCCAGCACCATAGACCTCAAAACCTGGGGGATCTACGAAGTGAGGCCCTTCGTCCCAGAGCCCCTGCGGTGCTTCAGATGCCAGAAATACGGGCACCATCAGACAAGGTGCACGTACAAGGAAATCTGCGCAGTCTGCGCACAGAAGCACGGCACACACTCCTGCCTCACCAAGTTGAAAAATGGGGAAAAAATTGCCCCCAAGTGTGCCAACTGCGGGGGCAAACACCACGCCTGGAATCCTGGATGCTCCGAGAGAACAAAGAGGGTCCAGGCAAACCGACCAGCAGCAAGACCGGCCCCCACCGCCTACACACCAGCCCCACCAAGTACCTTCGTGTGGGGAACCCAAAGGCCCAAACAACAAAGACAACCTCCTCAGCCAGTCAACACCCAAAGTGCAGCCCAGTTTCCTGGCCTCACTACAGCCACACCTCAGCCACCCAAGCAGCAGACAACGACAACCACGAGAAAGACAAAAGAAGCACACACCAAGGCACCAGAAGGAATGATACACGTATCAGACCTAGCCAAGGTACTGACAACCTTCGCGGAGGGCCTAGCCGGACTACTGGGCCACAAGATCCAACCCACACAGCTCCAAATACTCATGGGGAGCGTCCTCGGGCAAGTCGCCACAGCTCCAGCCAACTCAGTGGAGGAAGCCACGCCGGTCCTCACACGAGTGACAGCCGAGGTACACTCTACACCGAAGAAGGCCACCAGAGAACCCAAGATACCGACAGCTCCCAGAAAGAAACTGGACGTTTCAACTCCCCTGAACCGAACCACGGCCCAGAAGGCAAAAACCACAGAACACGAAGATATGAACCTGATCCAGTTGGAATCGAGCTTGGACATCTCCATCGAGGACCACCAGAAGTCCCCGATGAAACAGTGGTGGAAAACATCAGCACCCTGAACATCCTAACATGGAATGCTCAAGGCATCAAAAACAAGAAACACCTCCTACAAGAAGCAGCAGCCAAGGACAAGCTTGACATCATACTCCTACAAGAAACACTTCTACAAGAACACCACTGTTTCAAATTCAGCGGTTACAAGACATACAGGAGGCATTTCACGCAGGCGTCAACAAGAGGATGTATGATCTTGGTCAAGTCAAGCATACCCTCCGCCGATGTCACGCAGCAATTTCCATGTGGGGAAAACATCGAGACACAGGCCGTCAAAGTAACCCTCCAAGAACGGGAATTAACTGTTCACAACATCTACAAGAACCCAAGGGGCTCACTGGAGGTTACTCAATTATTCGCTTCGGCCGCTGACCACGCCACACTCATAGGAGGGGATTTCAACGCACATCATCCCTTCCTAAGCTCGGCAAGCCCCACAAATGAAGACGGCCTGCACCTATACACCACCTTTCAAGATACACCCGAGATCTGCCTCCTGAACACCGGAGAGCCCACCCACACTAGGGAAGGAAGGCTAGATCTAACCTTCGTCTCCAGTGCACTACAGCCTTCGGCCTCCTGGCAGATACACCCCACGCTGACCAGCGACCACTTCGCAACCCTAACAACGCTGAAGGTGAACAAACTCCCCACTCCACCCCCCCGAGATGGAGATACAATACCCAAAAGGCAGACTGGGGACTCTTTAAGAAACACCTGGCTAAGTGGCGCGAAAAATCACAGCCGGCCGGCGCAGCACCCGTGGATGAGACAACCCTCCACCACCAATTGGTCGAGGCGTTTCACCAAGCGGCAGAAGAGGCTATCCCAAAAACAAAACCCACATCAAGACAGTACAATGATTACTGGTACTACTGTCCCAGGGTGAAAGAACTCAACCACAGAGTGAACATGGCCCGAAGAAACTACAGGAGACATCCCACGGCAACAAACAGACATCTCCTGCAAGTCATAGTTAAGGATACCAGGGAAGAGAAGGAAGAAATAATAAACGTAAGCTGGCTCAAGTGGTGCTCCGAACTGAACGAGCACATCTCCCTTGGCAAGATGTGGGCCCAGATCCGAAGGGCATCTGGGAAGGCAACACCACCACCACCAACCCATCCCAACCCAGAAGAGGAAGCCGAGAGACTTGCAAAACTGTTCTCTGACCGAGCAGCAACGAAAAACCTCCCATGACAGGCGGAGGAGACACAACGGCGTCTGCGACAGGTCAGACTCCAGATGATCGAAGAGGCCTGCAACAGTGAAGATGACACTGACAGACCATTCAACCAGCAACAACTCCAGAAGTCGCTAAAACGAAGCAAGGACACAGCACCAGGGGCCGACAGGATAACCTACTCCATGCTTTCTCATGCCGGTACAGCCGGACACGAGGCTCTGCTGCAAGCCATCAATGCCTCGTGGACAGCACAAAGACTCCCACCGGAATGGAAGAAGGCAGATATACAGCCCATTCCGAAGCCCAGAGAACCAGACAAACCGAGGCCCATCTCCCTTCTCAGCTGCATAGCGAAGACGGGAGAAAGAATGGCTCTCAACCGACTCAAGTGGAAAGTAGGCAGCCCACACCCTCACATCTTTGCTTACACCGAGAACACCGGCACAGGCAACAACATCGCCGAGATACTCAGCACAGTGGACAACAAACCAGCTCTGGTGGTCTTCCTCGACCTGGAGAAAGCCTTCGAACTAGCAAATCCATTGGCCATTACAACTACGCTCGCTAAAAAAGGCGTCAAAGGAAGGTTGCTGGGGTGGATCCAGAACTACCTCACACAGAGAGAAGCACGAGTACGCTTTCAGGGAGCAACCTCAAGCTACAGGGTCCATGAAAACGGAACCCCACAAGGAGGCATCCTCAGTCCAATGCTGTTCAATGTCCTGATGGAAAATCTAGTCAAACTTCCTTTCAGACAAACAGCCAAGCTCCTATGCTATGCAGACGACTTACAGCTTATAGTAAGAGGATCGAACAGACTAGCCAACACGCAACACGCACTCCAACTTATAGAAGAGGAGTGCAACAGACTTGGACTCAAGATAAATCCAGCCAAGTCGAAAGCGATGGCCATCTGCACAGACACACCAGACAAGATGCTCTCCATACAAAACACGCCGGTAGTCTGGACCAACGCCCACCAGTGTCTTGGAATCTGGTTTGACCAGAAACTCACCTTCAAGCCGCAACTCGAGTATCTCAGGCACAGGACGAAGAGCAGACACAATATAATGAGGTCGCTCACCAGCAAATCCGCAGGAGCAAACCTTCATGTGCTCAAAGCCTACTACACAGCCGCCATCAGATCGCTGGTAGATTACAGTGCTCCAGCACTCATTGGACTGAGAGAAGACCAAATAGCTAAGCTAGAAGTCATCCAAAACAATGCTCTCAGGACCATGCTCGGAGCACCCATGTGGACCAGAATTTGCAATCTGCAAATGGAAACCGAACTACCACCCCTGGCAGTACGAGTCAAGCAGGTGACAGCCGGTCTCCTCGCCAAAATCTGTAGAGCAGACAAGCCCACAGTTGCCAAGATTCGAATCAGTGCCTCCCTCCACCTCGACCACAGAGTGCGAGGGGCCACCTGGTCGCACGAGGCAAGCGAGGTCATCCGACACCTGCAAGCAGAAACACTCGTCAAGAACAACCAAGACACACGAGACAATGGTTACGCTGTTCCTCCACCATGGAGCCCTCCACCAGCCACACTCAAATTTACCGACCTAGGCGATAGTAAAGCCAACCTCCAGAAGGAGGACCTCAAAAAAATAACTCTCGAAGCCATAGCCACCGAGACACCGGCTGATGCAGCATCATACTTCACAGACGGCTCGGTGGACCCAAAACATCATAGATCCGGAGCGGCCTTCTACACCCAAGGTCAGACCCTCCAATGGAGACTTTCCAACGACTGCTCCACCCTACAAACAGAACTGATAGCAATCTCAAAGGCCCTACAACACGCTGCAACACAACACAACAAGTCCATCATAATTCACACGGACTCGAAATCGGCCATGCAGGCGCTGCAACACAGTCAACCAAGAGACAACGTCCACATCATCACCTCGATCCTCGCACAGCTACAGGAATTCCAAAGCCAAAACCGACCAGTCGTCTTACACTGGATTCCCAGTCATGTAGGGATCGGAGGAAACGACGTGGCAGACGAAGCAGCCAAGGCAGCTACACGTTCTAGTAGCGTACACATCCAAGTTCCAGCAAGTGTGCAACAGATCAAGAATCACCTCAGAAAGACTACCAAGCTCCACATCAAAAAGAGCTTCCTTCATGCACTCAACGCTGGTTCCCAATCAGCCAAATGGTACCTGGCGGCCACAAAAGGGGAACCACCTTTCGCTGACAAGAAAACTCCAAGACAAACCCAAGTCAGCCTTCATCGACTACGACTAGGGTACAAGTGCTCCTGGCAGATGATCGGAAATGACGTCATGGAATGCACCTACTGTCAGGAGCCAGCAGCCAACCCACTTGAACACTATCTCCTCGATTGCGAGGTCACACAAAGCCTCCGAAACAGAACTCAAATCTCCCAAGAAACACACACAACACCAGCGGCCACTCTAACCCGAAAGGCCCATACAGACCACATTCACCACCTACTCCGGGTCATCACACGATACCCACCACCCAGATAGCTTAGAAAGCATCCTCTCCCAGCAAGTGCGGACCCCAGTTCGGGGGGCGCGCCACTCCGAAACTGACCACGTCCAAGAGTGGGGGTTGGTGGTAAGCGTCCACTGATCGGGGGTCCGCTCACACTTGCAACCTGCAGTATCCTTCCAATCTGCAGGTGGGACCACCTCTAATCCCAATCCGGTCTGGCTGCTCCTGGAGCTCCAGCCGGAACCACCAAACGGGCCGCCTATAGGCAAAGGCCCGTGTCGGACTACGGTCCAACAATCTCAACAACAACAACAACAGCTGCTGCCTCTCCTTGCTAGTCTGCTAGTTGGCTGGCTGAGGGGCTCTTGCTAGATTACTGACTGCCTCCTATTTGCTTGCTCTGCTTTCTTGATCCTGTTAATTGGTTGCCGCGGTGGACGTGATCCTGCTAGTCGGCGGCTGTACTTGCTAGTTCCTGCTAACTGACTGTTATGTCTGTTAAACCAATAATTAGTTATGAGCAACGTGCAAACTCATCCTCTAATGGGTTATACTGCACTACTTTATATTATTATAACTTACTGTATAAATCAGATTATATCATTCTGATCTAGACTAAATATAGCCTCTCTTAGGTAGGGTATATTGGGGTGCCGTGGCTGAGTGGATGCAGTGTTTTTTTTTTCCTGTCTTAAGGGTCACTTGTTTGAGTCCGGGATATCCTCAGACCACCCAGCTGTGATAACTTATTGATTTGTTTATACACAAAGTTGTGATTAGAGATACAAGCTGCAACTCAGCCCTCTACTCCATCGAATACACAGAATCTTTTAAAAACGAAATTTAATGAAGATTTTCTCCCTCTGACCTATCTCTTATGTGTCGTTTTCATGGTAAATAAAATCGGATTATATACCAACGATTTATCTCATATGTTTTCTTTTCAAGCAAAATATAATGAAAGTTGTGGCTTTAATCCTCGAGGCCATGGAGGTGTCACGTGTGGCAGTGTGAGTGTTCATGATCTAGTGAGGGTCATTTCGTTTAGCTCCTTCCATTTAGTCGCAAAGTTGAAAGTTCAATATAAGTGATATTTAAAGAGGAGACCAAGAGTGGGAATGTTTTAATTGTGTTTGTATTGTTGGCACTGGAGGCTCGCGCTTTTCATAAATCCCTTTTATTGTTCACTAAATAATTTTTTTTTCATGTAAAATTCTGATATTTAATGGATCATGAAGGTTGAATTTGTAATATACTATTGTGCAATGTATATATATATATATATATAATGGCACTTCAAATGGTAGGCCATAATATTAATCTCTCAAAAGACTACACCATCATTAATAGTATTTTTGTTTTGTTTTAACATTGGGGATACTTATTAATATCCTAAAGTATATTTCACTGTTTGGTTGTTGTTCCGGTGGAGTCAGGTATAAGCAATATTTGTTAGGTTACCTTAGGATATATTACATATTTTGGGGGGAAATGTTCGCACCTGATCAGTTTTACAATACATTTGACTTGCTCAGGCTGCCAATAGTAAGGGATCAGAACTACCACCTCTCTCGTGTTACGGCATTACGGTTACTAAAAATTAACCCGAATATACTGACTGCTATTCGAATTTCACGAATCTATTTGCCGTGTTATTTAAAAGTAACCCGGTGTTCGGGATTATTCTTTGGCCTTACCTCCCTGAATGTTTAAAAAAAATGGCCGTATGTCACATCTCTAAATCTTTGGCCTCAGTAACAACATAAAGTTACTTCCTGTCCACTGGGAGCGAGCAACCATATACTGTATTACATAACATGACAACATTTACTTCAAGTGGAAAGACATAGCAAATAATTTCCAACCTTTCCCTCTATCTTACTCTTTCCTTCTTTCTCTACACACACTCTCCTCCACTCAACAGACTGATAATAAAAACGCCTTTCCTTCTTGCTTTCTTTCTTTCTCTTCGTGGTTTTTGAAGAACGGTTTCTTTCCCTCTCTCACAACGTCCACTCCTTACTTTACGATCAAAACACTCTAACATTCAGGAAGCCCTTCACTCCACCTCCTCCCCCTCTCTCTCTCTACAGTATATATATCTTGCATTATCAACAGGCAGGCTTTCAACCTGCACATTGCCTGGGATTTCCTTGTGTGAAAAATAAGTGTCATCTCGAGTCTCCTTTACACCCACACTCTCAGCTTGCTACATCCATCAATGGCTGAGTTAAGTCTTCAGTGAGGCAGCCTCAGCCTCTCATCCCCGCACCGCACCAGTCAATCACCTTCGCTGGCCTTTCAGCAAAAATTCTATCTTGACTTAGCGTGAATAGTGATAAGAAGATACGAAATATTGTTAAGAAACACAGAGATAAATAATTTTTATAACACATCAAATACTAATTTGGTTTTCTGGAAAGTTTTCAAAGTATTTTTCCTCTAGATATTTTCATTTGCTTTCCTTTTCTAAGTAAGATTATGTGCTAGATTTCGAAATAATTATCCAGGGAATTATCGAGGTAATGTGTCCATAATTCTTAAGCGAGGTTGGTAACATATTGCAGTGATACGATAAGAATTGATATCGTTAATGTGTATGTATTTACAAATCCTCTTTTAGGTATACATAGAACAACTTTACATATATCGAAAGGAAGACTAGAAAGTGAAGAATATATATATATATATATATATATATATATATATATATATATATATATATATATATATATATATATATATATATATATATATATATATATATATATATATATATATATATATATATATATATATATATATATATATATAGGAAAACACACATACAAATGTGACAGCACAAAGTCCAGAGCTGCCTGTATCACTCTGACCTTCCTCTCCTTGAATTACTCAGAAGTTCTAAAACAGACCTGCATGTTTACCCGTTAATATTTCAGTGACTAAGCGCTGTCCAGAGTATCAAAAAGTCTTTTCATTTTGCAACGATTTATATGACCCTGACACAGTGATAGTTTACTATTTGTTTTTGTTTTTTGGGTAAATGTTCAAGGAATAAATATATTGAACACGTTTTTCTTCTCCGTGTGTCTGTGAGTGTGTGTGTGTGTGTGTGTGGACACTCGCAGTAATGTATACTCAGGGAAGTCTTGCCTTT
This sequence comes from Homarus americanus, assembly GCF_018991925.1. Lineage (NCBI taxonomy): Eukaryota > Metazoa > Arthropoda > Malacostraca > Decapoda > Nephropidae > Homarus > Homarus americanus. The sequence goes on from NW_024737518.1 coordinate 16,637, forward strand.
AAAGAAGTGTTTCAGGTACTTTAGTTACCAGGATGATCCAAACTATTAAGCACCGGGCTAAGTATTCAGTGTGCTGCATCCGCACTGCTCCTAGCGAGCAAATAGGCCTCTGGGACACACTTTCACTGTTGTAGGCGGTGAATGGTCAAATGAGCTGGTGCTAATAGACTCCAACTTAACATAACCATTAGTGTTGAGTCCACTCGTGATGGGGCCGGGCCTAATGGTCAGATCATATTAGGTTAGATAGTCCCATTAGGGCTGAGACCCGATGACCTGCATCATGGATTCAGAGAGAGTACATATCCATGTTCCACTTCCTTCATAATTTCACAAGTCTCACGCGGGGATGTCAGGCCACACAATATTCAAGATGGGTAATTTTTAAACATATACATGACGTTAGGTGTTATGTTCTTCTTAGTTTGAATGACGTTTGTTAAAAGAACAGAAACATTGCGCGGAACATTTTCTGTCGACCATACATGGGGATCCTTCATTTAGGGGACCACATGGGCCATGGATCATGTGTTTCATGACCAGATCATGGAGTTCTTTATCTTGCTCTTTTTTAGGGATTTCTGCAGAAATTGCCAAATCATATTCTTCGGGTTTGATTTTGTGCTCTGGAGCTATCCAGAAAAGAAAGTGTGCATGGGGTAAACCTCTCTTCTGGTACTCAATGGTGTACAGCCATGCTTGCAAAGTACCAAATATTCCCTTCTTCATATGTTCCATAAACTTTTTCACTTTTAATCTGAAGACTCTCGCAACAATATCTGGTCGATCATGACTCTCTTGTCCGGGAGCCGAATTGTCAACAATTTCGGGCCAACGTGGATTACATGTCATAGTGATAAAGTAATCTGCTGTTCCGTAGTGTCTCACAAAGGCCATCGCATCTGACCTTTTTTCATGAAGGTATCGAGGACCACCAGTATAGGTCGCTGGAAGCACAATGCGACGACCAACTTGATTTGGATCTCCATCAGCAGCAAGCAGACTATCACGTAAATCTGAGTAATTTTCAGCACGGAGACTTTGCTGTTCTCTTCTCCAAAACTTCAATCTTTCAGTTTCTATTTTGCAGTATGCATCCACCAAGAATTGCTGGAAGAGTCGCCTTCCAAGCAAGAGGTAGTTCCCTTCTCTGCACATAATATGGAAAGAGTAAAACTGCAACTGTGTGACTTTCCGACCATTTCTCCCTTGCAAATATATGTGGTAGCCGTCTGTTCCATATGGAAAAAACAATGGATACATCAAAGGATCATAGGGTCGATGTAGCTCTGAAATTCTCCTCAATCCACCTTGTTTCAACTGAAGAACAATATCTCTATTTTCTGTAGGCTCATTTGACATTAAAATTGCAACTTCAGCCCCTGTTGGTGCATTAAAACGCCGAGCATGTTCTCCCTGGGCACGCTTATTTTCCCAAATTAAAATTTTCTTGTCATTTATGTTTCCTTGCCGTACTTGCTCTAGCGCAGTCTTTAGCTCCCTCATATAATGATTATTTTCATTTAACCAGGCTGTAATTCTCTCCAATATATCAACATTCAAGTTTTGATGCTCTCCTCTTGCTCTCAGTTGATCTTCCAAAGTGTCCAAAAAGTAAACTTGAATGTATCTTGCTCTTCTATCTTCAGGAGGCATCAGTGACCCAAGTTGATGGTAAATTTGACCTTGGATTCTTGCAGATGGATTCCAACCTTGGACAGATGCATCTTTGTGACCAAAGCTGGTCATGGCAAACAGAGAGTTGTACTCCCTGAGTCTTGACAAAAAGTGTTTGCTGAATTGACTTTCCCCAGTGAACAGTTCTTCAAATAACTGAGGCAGAGGTGGAAATTGATCCAGTGTAACCTTTCCATTTCCACAGCAAATTTCTTAGCGCCACACTGAAAAAGTTTGGTCATTTCTCCAATTGCAGCCCTGTTACATGGGTCATTTTTGTCATACAGTAATGCAGAACGTTTAGCATTTTGAATCTCACGTTGTCTTAAATTTTGTTACCTGTTTCTTTCAGCAATCAAACGCTGTTGTCTCACTTCTTCAGACTCATTTCTTCTTGCAACCATATGGCGAAATGTATCGGCAATCAAACGCTGTTGTCTCTCTTCTTCAGACTCATTTCTTCTTGCAACCATATGGCGAAATGTATCGGCAATCAAACGCTGTTGTCTCTCTTCTCATGTATGGCGACAATCAAACGCTGTTGTCTCTCTTCAGACTCATTTCTTCTTGCAACCATATGGCGAAATGTATCGGCAATCAAACGCTGTTGTCTCTCTTCAGACTCATTTCTTCTTGCAACTATATGGCGAAATCTATCTTGCTCCTGTCTTTCTTGATGCTCACCCAAGGTTTCATTTTGCCGAGACTGTTTGCCTCTGTCTTTGCCTAGAAAGTCGTTCTTCCCTTGCATCACAGCTTTCAGATTGACGACGAAGCCTCATCCTTTGTGCATGTGGAGTATTTGCATAACTGGACTTTCTTTTCCGTGGCATAATGGATGTCTGAAAAAAAAATAAATTAATGAAAATGTTAAAAAAGTAGAGGCATTAACTAATAATTTTTCTTGCCATAATTCTCGTGATGTTTTGTCATAGATAAAGTGTCTAAATTTGCCAAATTTTTCTATAAAAGAGAGGTAATATTTGTTGTTGTTTTACGTTTAATTAATAGAAAAAGCCCGGGATAATAGAGGTTCCAATACTCAAGTTATGGGCTTCCAAAATTTTCAATATAGGGGGGTTTAGTCCCCATTAGGGTGTCTTAATATTATTGAAATTTGCTGATATTTTGTGAATAGGCATCGTTTCTCGTCATTTACCTATGGTTTAAATTTCATTTAAATCGAAGGGAAAAAATTTTCAGTGGGGTGTTTGTGCCCCCCGGGGACCCCCTTTGATCAAAATGAAATATACTTATCAAAGTACCCTGGGTAATGTAGTTTCAGAATATATATGGTTTTGGGAGTCTATCTCCAAAACCCTAGGAGGAGTTCGTGAACAAACAGACAGAGGCTACGACTTTATATATATATATATATATATATATATATATATATATATATATATATATATATATATATATATATATATATATATATATATATATATATATATATATATATATATATATATACATATATATATTGTTCCGACACTATAAACCCTTAAGGAATCCTTAAAAAACAATGCTAATATTCTTTGTTTTTAATCTTTGTAATGTTTCACTGAAACGCAAGAGGAGTAGCAATATAAAACTTGCGGTAACACTAATAACAGTTGAGTCGCGAGATAGGTCTTACAAACTTCCAGCACAAGGCAAGTGACGCCACTTCTCCTCGTGGTTGAAATCCTCTGACTCTGTCGTCTCTGAATTGCCCCTCGACAATCTTGTCTTTCTCCACCGCCCGTGAAATTCAGTCTCGAGTCGGTCGAAGAACCAGAAATGTGGCTGCAACGTGGGGTCAAAGACTTCAATTACTGGCAAAGGCTAGTTGAGTTCTGCCTCGGCTCCCTCAAGAAGAACTAAGGGCGTCTGCAGTGTCATCTTGTAGTGAGAAGCGTTGAAGGAAGCGACCAAGTCACTGAGCGATGGTATCAAGGGCGACCTAACCTCCTCAACCTTAAGAGGATGTTTTGCTCCCACACTATGACGAGACTCCTCAGTCCCGTATGACGACTCTACCTCAGTCCCGTATGACGACTCTACCTCAGTCCCGTATGACGACTCTACCTCAGTCCCGTATGACGACTCTACCTCAGTCCCACATGACGACTCTACCTGTCTGTTTCTAATGGTTGGTTGTGAAGTATATCCTTGAAAACGCTTTTGAAAGTTCATGTTGATATCAGCTTGTAAAGTTTGACCTACTTGAATACACGTTTCGGGATGTGTACAGTGAAGTGTTTGGTTGGTCTTATTCGTTTCTGTTTAATACTAAAAGATCACTCGAACTTGATGATGATTAAATTTAAATCCATAGGCAATATTTTATTATTTTTTTGAGAATAGTTAATTTGTAGGAATCTAAGTCGTTTATTAATGTTCAGTAAATAATAAAACGCAAGGAAAATAATTACAATCAGTAATGAATATGAGAAATCAGCCATACATCTCACAAAATGTATATATATATATGTGAGGACATTTGGTAATAACAAGAGTTGGTATGGAAACTCTTAATTTGTCATGGTTGTTGGTGTTCCCCTCAACCTTATCGGTGACGTGTGATCTCGTCTGGTAGAAGCGAGTGACTTCTGTCCTCAGAAAATTTAGAGTACGTTTTTTCGAGCTTGTACTCCTCACCCCGTTAGGGATATTAGAATTAGGAGAGTTCAGACAATTTCAGATAGATTGGCAAAACAGATAAGTATAAAGATTCATTTACGCGATGTAAGAATTTTATATAAGATAATCAGCCCATGCTTTCAAATATATATTTTTTTATCTGTAAAGGCCAATAAACTATCATGATCGCTTCCCTCACATAGAAAGAATCAATTTAGTTTTGATTCTTGACAAAACAAAGACTTTTCTAGACTAATGTGTATCCTCACAAAACACGAAACTATACAGTATATGGTAAAATAAATAATATATTCATACGTCTCTCTTGATTCAATATATAAATTCAACCAGTAGTCCTGTAAACTCCGGTAAATTCTTTTCCTTAATTTCCTCTCAGACATCAGTACTGGAATTGTTCCTCGCCAACAGGTTCAACTTTTACAGCTAAATACAGTTGGCTACAGTTTCCGGAAAAAATATAGTTTTCCTCGTTAGTTTAACTTCCCCAGAACTACAACACTCCATAAACGGTATCAATTTTATTTCGCATTAAACACATTTTCTCTAAAGTTTTCTCCCTATGTCTGCTTAGTAGACTTCAATTTGGGCACTTTTAGTCTTAACCATACTCAATTTCTTGCCACGTATTGGCAAACATGGAACTGGTAACACACGCTGCAGCTCTTAGTATTTTCTCTCGTAGCTGGTTAACATTTTCCACCTTCCCTTTGTACACAATGTCCTTAATAAAACACACAAAAGAAATAATCAGGGGAAGTTAAAAAAAGGTACTGCAAAATGTTAACCAGTGTTTGTGAACGTTTTGAGTGTTTCAATAAGTATTTTGGCAAAGGAGATATAATTGTTTGTTTTGTTGACCTTTAGGGCACCTCCCTCGACCCCACTATACTCTCATCCATAACAAACATCTGTTCCTCAAAGCTTCTTAACAACATCCAGTAACTTCCATCTCCTGTCATTACTTGAAGGCCAATGGGGGTCAATCATAATAGTCCTCATTTCTAATAGGTCCTATTTCTAATGGCGTTTAATCTTAATGACTAGATTGGGATGTGCATAATGACTAAGGACTATTTGACCCGTCACCATATGAGGGAGCATTAGACTATTCCACCCAGGCTCATATCTGACTTAATTAGTGGTGCAACATGAGTGGTGGTCCCTTACAGCCAGCCTGATTACCAGGCCACTGTAGACATGATTACTGGACCTATGTAATTACGAGGCCCTGAATGATACGTACTAATTTACTTGACTGATGTTAGGCCAAATTAAGTCGTCTGTGAGTGATAAGTTGCCTTCTTGGTCTTGTATTATTTATTTGTTCAGGTACAAGATTCACTCCTTTACTCTGGCTTAGATTATTCAGATTTATTTGCCAATATTCTCACTTGTTTCTCCTATCATTCGGACGGTTACCTAAACAGGAAAATGACGTTAATAAACACTAAAGTTAAATATTGTCGTGAAACTTTCGTAATCAAGATAAATAACCAGCCAATTTATGTAACGTATCATACCATAGCCACATTGCTGACGTCATATAGGTTAATTAGCTAAGTCAACCTGGGACACGTGGCACCAAACTTACCTGGCTGACGGCGTGAGTTGGTAAACGAAGTATATTTGGCTATGAGCATCTAAGTGGTTAATTATTTGATTTTATGTCTAGTTATTTCGTTAAAAAACTATTTCCCAACATTAAGTAATATATTTTTTTAATATCATATCAGCTATACCTGTTTACTCTTATTTTGTATATGTATTTTTCTTCTCTCTGTCTCTTTCTCCCTCTTCGTCTAACATCTCTTTCTTTAACCTCACAATTATCAAGCTATTCTCTCTCTCTCTCTCTCTC